>NC_053155.1:178160283-178467283 GCF_016835505.1 Polypterus senegalus | reverse complement strand
TTTTAAGAAGTACAGGTACATTGAGCACTACTGGAGTGGTTGCGGGTAAACTACATTTTAAAGACTGTGTAACACAACAGGTAAGTAACTAACAGCAGCTAAAATGTATATGGATCATCTCTCGGTAGTAGATCCCTTTTGAAAGGCGCTACACGACGGCTGTGGTATAGAAATTACATTTTCTATGTGAACGTTTAAATTTGTGCCTCTGGTAATGTTCCTTACCGGCATTTAAAGAAAATTACTTTTGTGTCCTCTGCAGTGTTAAGAGAGAAAGGCTTTTGTTTGGGATAAAAGGAAAAAAGATGTAAAGAAAGGAAAGTTGCCTTTTTATATAGTATAGAGAGATGTGTTACGCTGACGTTATGATCGCCTTTTGGGACAGTCGGTGGGTCTTGTGTAGACTGGTGAGACGTCCCGCCATTAATCGGCTGTGATGGCACTGTCAGTCCTCCACTCGTGTGCGTGTCTTTATAATCCGGTGAGAACCTCATAATCATACGTGCAAAAGAAAGTGTGAATCGCCTTAATATTATTTTGCTGTGGTGTAGAAAAGGGGTCCCGTGTTTGCACTTGTCAGGGCTATAGCGCAGGGGGAGGATGAAAAAAATTAAAAGTGCTCACTTTGACTTAAGGCAGAAGCCCAGTCAGCGTCTCAAAGGCCGGCACAGCTATGCACGCGCGCTGGCTACTCGACTTTTGCAGGGCAAAATAATATATAATATTCATATATTATATGATATATATATATATCAAAATCCCTGCGCCTCGCAGCGGAGAAGTAGTGTGTTAAAGAAGTAATGAAAAAGAAAAGGAAACATTTTAATAATAACGTAACATGATTGACATTGTCATGAGTGTTGCTAACATATATATGCCTGCCTAAATAAGTCACCCTCGCTTTGCTCTTACTTTATTTACCGTTCATTTAATCATGGCTAATGGCGGAAAAATTATAAAATGGAAGGAGGATGGCTTTACCAAAACAATTATTGATAATAATGAATAATTGATTATTCATAAAGCTTGAATTGGTGATCTGTTTTTCTGTGTTAACCTCATATTTTTTCATACTTCTTCTCAAACTAAGGTGGTGCGAGGGTAAAATGAATCGGGATGCGCTGATCAATGTAATCGGTGTACCAGGAAATCATGCATTGACAAAAGCTCCCCTTTGCTTGTAATGCAAAGTGTGATTAAATGCATTATTTTTTAACGTTATGGAGCACATGCATCGAAGCTTCTCAGCTGTGCTTGTGCTAAGAAAAGGAAACATTTTAAAAATAACATAACACGATTGTCAATGTAACCTTTTGTAAGTAGTGCCTGGAGGATTCAGTGTGGAGAAACTCTGGAGACAGCGTGTGTATTAACTTGTGGATTTTTCTGTGAGTATTTGGTGGCAGTGTGACAAAGTTGCTTCGGAAGACGCCGTTAGCCGCGGAGCTCAGCTCAGAGAGAACTGAGGTGAATGGGAGGGGAGATGATGACGTCACTCCTCCACCCGCCTTAACTGTCAATCCCCCCACAAACACAGTCTCTCGGAATTTGCATAAGCACAGCCTTTGACCAGCAATTTGAACTTAGTTAGAAAGTGATCAAAACTCTCGTTTATATCCTGCGTCCTCTCATTAAACTTGTATCCCGCATTAGCTGTGGGCATGACAAACGCCAGCGGCAGCCTGTCTATGAACTTAATTTAAACTTTAGGTTTACACCGTGCTTTGTTCTTGAAGTAGCTGCACTCATGAATATGCTTGTACAGTATGTGTCACTCGCTCGCTTCTCATTGTTTCGCTGCCTTCTCAATTGTATAATGCATGTTTTCTTCAGCGCTTTTTGGAGCTCTTCCTGGTTTTCTACGTAATACGTTGACAGTCAGTTCACGTGATTACGTGGAGGCGTGATGATGTCACACCAAACTCTGCCCCCCATGGCCATCGAGCTCAACTCCATTACATTATATGGAGAAAAATAGCTTCCAGTTATGACCATCACGCGTAGAATTTCGAAATGGAACCTGCCCAACTTTTGTAAGTAAGCTGTAAGGAATGAGCCTGCCAAATTTAAGCCTTCTACCTACACGGGAAGTTGGAAAATTAGTGATGAGTCAGTGAGTGAGTGAGTGAGTCAGTGAGTGCTTTGCCTTTTCAGTGAGTGAGGGCTTTGCCTTTTATTAGTATAGACTAGCAGAATACCTGCGCTTCGCAGCGGAGAAGTAGTGTATAAAAGAAGTTATGAAAAAGAAAAGGAAAAAGTTTAAAAATAACGTAACATGATTGTTAATGTAATTGTTTTGTCATTGACATGAGTGTTGTTGTCATATTTATATATATCTATATATCTATATCTATATCTATATCTATATCTATATCTATATATATATATATATATATATATATATATATATATAAAATACCCACGCTTGGCAGCGGAGAAGTAAAAATAAAAGGAAACATTTAAATAATAACGTAACATGATTGACAACGTAATTGTTTTGTCATTGTCATGAGTGCTGTATGTACATATATACACACACATATACTATGGGGTGCGAAACAGGCAAATACATTGATTTTCTGAATATATAAAGTCGGCGTCAGAATATATAAAGTAAAAACTTGAATATATAAAGTCAAAACTTGAATATATAAAGTCATCGCTGGAAATATAAATTCAAAACTTGAATATATAAAGTCAGCGTCAGAATATATAAAGTCAGCGCTGGAATAAATAAAGTGAAAACCTGAATATATAAAGTCAGCGTCGGAATTTATAAAGTCATTCCTGATTATACATAGTCAACAACGGAATATATAAACTCATTCCTGAATATATAAACTCAAAATCAAAATATATTGATTGAAACGACTCTGAACTGAAGTAAGTTAACAAAAACGTATTCAGAAAAATAAATTAAAAAAACACTGTTCGGTTAATGTTTTGAAAATGATGCATTTGCCCTGCCCAGGATTGGTTCCTGCCTTGCACCCAGTGTTGGCTGGGATTGGCTCCAGCAGACCCCCGTGACCCTGTGGTCGGATTCAACAGGTTGGGAAATGGATGGATATTGCAGCACTGACTTTGTATATTCCGACGATGACTTTATATATTGAATTTTTGACTTTATATATTCCAGCGCTTACTTTATATTGCTGAGCTGGAGGGCTTCGCTATTACGTGCGAAATCAGTGCGCAGTGCGCTCAGTGTTATCAGCAAAGTGCGTATTTGAGAACACCGTTGTGCCGACTTGGTTCAACATTACTTGGCAACAGGGAAAATGGGGCAAGTTGCACTGGTGCATTTGTGTCTCCCATGAAAGCAGCTTCACTTGAAATCACTTTGTGATTTTGCACGGGTAAAAACGTCTGCTGGATTTAGGGTTGCCACCCGTCCTTTAAAATACGGAATCGTCCCGTATTTGAGAATGAAATTGCGCGTCCCATTTTGAATCAATACGGGACGGGTTTTGTTCCGTATTTTTTTTATCATTTTTTTTTAGCAGCGTCTCATGCAAATGATTCCACACGCATTTTATGAAGATGCCTCCTTTCCTACTTTTGATTGGGTAATACTTGATGTCATCGTTAGTTTGATTGGTCTTTTTAACTGTCCAGTGAGGAGGGCGGGTCTTTTAAGTAGAGTCTGCAAAGTGTGCGTCCCTTATTTTTTTGTATTAAAAGTGGTAACCCTAGCTGGATTCTTCTTTAACTCTTCTGCTTTCTATATTTTCTGCATTGCATTCAGGTCTTTCAAGTTATCGTGATGTTTTGTCTCATAGTGCCGTCTTAGATTAAATTCTGTAATTACAGCCACATTAGCTCCACAAATGAGACACACGTGTTTACCGGCAATGTCAGTAAACATATACTCAGCCTCCCATCGGTTTTTAAGGGCTCTATTTTCAGAATCAACTTTTCTTTTCAGCATCGTGTGGGCTAGCTTCGCAATAACTTGCAGCATCATAAGCTAGACTTGATTAACGCGGTAAGTGTTCGGCAAGGCAGCTGAAGCGCTGCATTATGGAATCTGTAGTTTATTGTGTTACCAGCGCTTCATATCCCTGTGCTTTGTTTCCGAAGTAGCAGCACTCATAAATATGGTTGTGTATATGTCATTCACTCGCTTCCTTTTGTTTCGCTGCCTTCTCAATTATATAATGCATGTTTTCTTCAGCGCGTTTTGGAGCTCTTCCTGGTTTTCTACGTACTGCGTTAAAAGTCAGTTCACGTGATTACGTGGGAGGTGTGATGATGTCACACGAAACTCCGCCCCCACGGCTTTCGCGCTCAACTCCATTACAGTAAATGGAGAAAAATCGCTTCCAGTTATGACCATTACGCGTAGAATTTCGAAATGAAACCTGCCCAGCTTTTGTAAGGAAGCTGTAAGGAATGAGCCTGCCAAATTTCAGCCTTCTACCTACATGGGAATTTGGAGAATTAGTGATGAGTCAATGAGTCAGTGAGTGAGTCAGTCAGTCAGTGAGGGCTTTGACTTTTATTAGTATAGATTCTATGTTGTGTTAAGTTAATTTTTTATTGTTGCTGCATTACCCCGCTTTACTTAATTGGATACATAATAAGTATCAGTATACAAAAACTGTTGCCAGTGATCTCATGCGCCTAATTGATTACCTTAGCAATAGATGTAACTGATAATATACTAAAATGAATGAAGAAAGCAACCAATAAAGAGCAGTATAAAAAATAATTGCTGCTATTGTCAGAGACTGTTGCCATCTCCCCCTTTCTGATGGAGAGTTGAAATTCAAACAGGAAAATTTGAAGATGTAGGCATTATTAGTTTGTACATTCATTTGCTTAAACATTGGTAGCCAAGCTACAGGATGCAAAAATTGCATCAAGGTGCATCAAGCCTAATATCAATAGCTTTATAAATTAAGGCAATGACATACTGAGAAAGGGGTGCCTCTCCACAAGATGAAAGGTACCACTAGTGTCACTAGTGTCAGAGGTCTGTTCATTCATAATCCCACTAACAGCATTTCTTCACTAACAGGCATAATGTGCAATTCAAGTTGAGCTCTATTTCTAGAAATACAAACCTACCAAAGTCATACAAGGCAAGACATAGAAACATCTGAAAACAAGGGTGAATGAATTTAGTTTAATATGGGTTTGAACAATTAGATGGTTCACTGAGTGTGACATTTTTACACTAGTTCTACACCAATCCAATGCCTCATGAACGCAGCGCACTAAGTAGAGATGGTGATTTTAACAGCAAAGTGCAATGGTGCTCATGTCAGTGTCATCTGACCTATGCTAAGTATGTGGTTATAATGGATACATTGTGAAAGAAAATTCCCCCAAAAACAGCCTTGTTAAACATATAAATATTTATACATACAATATATAAAAAGTAAACATAACCTGTCGTGGTTGCATTTTAGCCAGGTTTCCTCACCTGGTTTGAGTTCAAATCCTTATGTTATGTTCTTTTTATTCAGTTTTGAGTAATTTATTTATGCTAATGTTACTTATTTTAATTACTTAATTTTGTTAAATATTAGTTTTATTCCTGATGCATGTGTTATGCTCTTTGTGTTTTGTGGGTCATTCCCTAAAAGGCAACCTGCCCATCACTGCAAGGGAGTGCACTAAGCTGTATAAAGGCGAGGGCAGCTCACAAACCCTTGCAGTTCATTCCAATACAGGTGGGACTTGGTGAGTGTTAATGTTGATTTTTCTGTGTTTTTGTGAATTTTTGGAAATGTTGAAGTTTTTTAACTTCACTATCTGGATTCTACTCCATACTGAACTGGCTCAGATTATTCTGTGTTGCATGTTAAATTTACTCATCTATAATTTTACACATTAACAGTGGAGTATCCCATATAGTGATTCTGAAGTGAGCGGAGAACAGCTTGGCTAGCCACCTAACATGGCTGACAGAAAAGACAGAGATGCCAAATCTGCTGTAATATTTATATATATATATATATATATATATATATTGTCACACACGTGCGCATGGAAGGCAGCTAAAGGGCTTAAATGAAGGCAGTTCGGAGGCATGCCGGGATGTGGCAGAGTGCACTGACTCTTTTTCTCACTTCCGTGTAGACAATTCCTGGGAGACTCCACCTGGCTCTTTTGACATCACTTCCGGGACTGAACCAATGGAAACAGACCTTACCAGCTCCGGCCCCCCTGATGTTATGTCCGGGCCTGATACAATGAGCGATGAACATATGCCCAATCCTTATTACCTCACTTCCTGTTTTCCCCTTTAAAAGCCTGCCCTTTTCCCCTTTTCCCTCAGTCTTGTCTTGGACTCGTTGTTTGCACTTCAGTGCTGTATCTTTATACAAAGAATGACTTTGCAGCCGGGTTACGAGATTATACGGGTGGCTGCCCCAAACCTTTTCTTGAGTATGTCTCAACTTTGTGACAGTGGCATAGTCGGCAGGATCGAGGAGTCCTGGAAAAGAAGGGGACAGGACCTGCAACCCAACAAGGTGGGAGCGTACCGGGGCAGAGTTTTCAGGCGGGGAGGGTGTCCCGTGTTTCGGAGTGGCCCGGTATAGGCTTTGCTCCCGGCAAGCTCTACTAGGCAGGCCAGGGAGTGTTCGGGAGGGGCTCACAGATGTGGGTTGCTTCGGAAGGGGGAGGCAAAGAGGGCTGTTTGTGCTCTCTCGGAGGAGAGTGCCCACCTCCCTGTAAAGCCAGAGCCCCGATTTCCACCTAGGGGTGCCCCAGACTGGCAGGTGAGTAGCCTGAAAAACTGGAGGTTTGACCCAGAGCAGTCGACCCCTAAGCAAGCCTGGTCCCTATTGACAAAGGTAGGGCAGTGGATACGGCCACAGAATCTTAAGCCCTACCAAATAATAGAGCACGTGGCTTGTTACCTGCTGCTGGACACACTACCCCAGGGCTTCACCCAGCCGGTCTGGGGTAGACAGTTCACGAACATGGCAGAGCTCGTAGAAAAACAAAGAACGGCCTCGCAATCTGGGGGAGCTGAACCGTCCCTTGGCCAAACTCGGCTGGAGTATGTCCCGAAACCTAGCCCCCCCCCGTACAACCCAGAGCTTGTGCCGGAGTCCCAAACTCACACAAGCACACAAACCGCTTGGGAATAAGGTGGAATGCAGGTGGAGGGGGAGGAGGGGTTGGTGTGCTCTGACAAACCCGTTGACGGTCCCACACACAGGCGTGGTGATTGTTTACGGGTTTAAAACTTCAGCTCTGTTCGATTCCAGCAGCAACATTTCCATTGTTGCCCGCCGATTTGTGCTACCGCAACAGTGGTTAAAATTTAAGACCAGTATAACCTGTGTCCACAGGGAAACCCGCTGGTACAGGACCGCCGCTTGTGTCATCAGCTACGGAGGATCAGTTCAGAAAGTAACCGTGGCAGTCCTTCCTGATCCTCCACACCCGGTGATACTAGGGCGGGACTGGTCTGAAATTAAAAGCGGTGAGACAAATACCACTCCCGGGGTTAATTTGGGCCTCGTTATGGACGGAGATGAACCGTCTCAAGCTGCCTCCATGCCGTGTAATCAGCCGGCAGAGAGAGACGAAGCGGCTGTCCTGGATGACGTGGCAACTCCCGGGCCGTCACGTGCTGACACGTCATCCACCAATGCCGTGGCGGAGCGGGAGGAAACCACGCCCATTGAGGTCAACGCTGACCCTCTCTCCGTGTTGCGGTTCCAATTTAAAGAAACGCCGGCTTCTTTTAGAAGGGAGCAATGGAATGACGACTCCCTGAAGTTTGTAAAAAATGCAGTGGTCCTTGTCAATGGCCAGCGCACTGATCAGTCGATGCCACAGGGCCCTCACTTTGTGTTAGACAACGACCTTCTTTACCGTGTAGCAATGCATGACGGGCAGGAGAGAAAGCTGCTGCTAATTCCGCGTACCTTCCGGCAGGTCTGAGCTAGCACACGCCCACCTCCTAGGTGGCCACTTGGGCACCGAGAAAACTCTGGAGCGGATCAAGCTCCATTTCTACTGGCAGGGAATCAATGAGGAGGTTCGTCGCTTTTGCGCTTTCTGCCCGGAGTGTCAACTGCGACAAATTCCTAGGAGGGACCATGCTCCTCTTGTTCCTATTCCCCTGATTGATGTTCCCTTCCACAGAATCGGGGTCGACTTGGTTGGACCCCTAGAGCCCTCAGCCCGAGGACACAAGTACATTTTAGTCCTCGTGGATTATGCTACACGATACCCGAAGCTGTTCCGTTGCGCCCAGCTACCTCTAAAGCCATCGCGACGAGAATTACTAGGGTATTTGCGTGGGGATCCCCAAAGAAGTCTTGACAGACCAGGGGACCCCTTCACCTCGGAGACATTCAAGGAGACTGCCAAGTTACTGAAAATAAAGCATTTAAAGACCTCGGTGTATCATCCTCAAACCGACGGATTAGTAGAGAGGTTTAATCAAACTCTCAAGCAAATGCTGCGTAAGGTGGTCAGCGAGGATGGAAGGAACTGGGATCAGCTCCTCCCCCTCGTCCTTTTGCCTATCGGAAGTCCCACAAGCCTCCACGGGGTTCTCCACTTTTGAACTACTGTATGGGCGACAACCTCGGGCATATTAGATATTTTAAAAGAAGGGTGGGAAGAAGAGGCTCTTCCCTCTACAAACATACTAGAGTATATCGCGCAGTTACGTGATAGATTTGGAAAGATTCAGCCTCTCCTTAAAAGTCACATGGAAGAGGCTCAAGCAGCACAGGCCCGTTACTACAACCGCGCACGCTCTTGGAGTTCCGCCCGGGAGATCGGGTCATGGTCCTAGTGCCTACCTCCCACTCTAAGTTGCTTGCCCACTGGCAGGGCCCCTACGAAGTTAAGGAGAGGAAGGGACTGGTTGACTATTTGGTGAGTCAACCCAATCGTCGGCCAAAGGAGCGGGTTTAACATGTGAACCTGCTGAACCTCCGGCCAGCCCCACTCACTCTTCTCTCACACACACGACCTTAACTTCGGCACGGACTTAAGTCCCAGACAACGGCAGGAGCTGGAAACAGTTATCCGGACCGTTCGGGAGATAGTCAGTGAAAACCCCAGAAGGACCTCTCTGATTGAGCACAACATCGTGACTGAGCCCGGGGTTATTGTCCGAGAACGCCCGTATCGTCTTCCCGAGGCAAAAAAGGCTGAAGTGGAGCTTGAGATCAAGCGAATTCTGGAACTAGGTGTATTGAGGAAAGTTATAGTCCCTGGTCCAGCCCCATTGTGCTCGTCGGTAAGCCTGATGGGAGTTGGAGGTTCTGCAATGACTTCCGTCGGCTTAATCAAGTCTCCCAATTTGATGCCTATCCAATGCCACGCGTGGACGACCTCCTCGAGAGGCTTGGACAGGCTCGATATCTGACCACACTTGACATGACAAAGGGTACTGGCAGGTTCCTTTAACGGACTGCGCAAAGGAAAAACACGTTTAGTACTCCTAGCGGACACTGGCAGTATCGTGTCCTTCCATTTGGGTTACACAGGGCTCCAGCAACCTTCCAGCGTCTGGTGGACAAAGTGCTAAGGCCTCATAACTCATACAGTGCTGCCTACCTGGATGACGTGGTCATCTATTTCAACACATGGAAATAACACCTACAGCATGTCTGAGCGGTATTGCTGTCACTTGGTGAGGCCGGGCTCTGGATTAATCCCAAGAAATGCTTCTTTGGATTAAGCGAGGCCAAATCTTTAGGATACCTGGTGGGTCGGGGTACCGTAAGGCCACAGTGCTCCAAAATTGATGCCATTTTGAAATGGCCCCGTCCGCGAACCAAGCGGCAGGTCCAAGCCCTCCTCGGGTTAGCCGGGTACTACCGCTGGTTTGTACCCGGTTCGGAGGAGAGAGCGCCTTGACTGATTTAACAAAGAAGAGGGCCCCGAACATTGTGGTATGGACTGAAAAAACAGGCGCTGCATTTGGTGACTTAAAGCAGGCCCTTACGTCTGCACCTATTTTGATGGCACCTAACTTTTCTTTGCCTTTCATCCTCCAGACGAATGCTTCTGATACAGTCCTGGGCGCCGTTCTGAGCCAAAGTGTCGATGGTGTGGAACACCCCATGTTCCTGAGCCGGAAACTGTTGGACCGGGAGACCAGGTATGCAGCGGTGGAAAGGGAGGCTTTGATGATTAAATGGGCAATTACTCAGCTTAGGTACTACCTGTTGGGCCAGGAATTCACCCTTGTCACGGACCATGCACCTCTACAGTGGATGACTCTGCACAAGGAGTCGAATCTGCGGGTCACCCGGTGGTTTCTTGACCCACAGCCATACAAGTTTTCGCTCGTTCATCATCGGGGTGCTCTTCATGCCAACGCTGATGTTCTTTCTCGGGTTCACAACCTCTCGGTTAGGGTCGCCCGACCCAACGAGTCTGGGCTAAGGGGGGGCCTTGTCACACACGTGCGCATGGGAGGCAGCTAAAGGGCTTAAATGAAGGCAGTTCGGAGGCATGCCGGGATGTGGCAGAGTGCACTGACTCTTTTTCTCACTTCCGTGTAGACAATTCCTGGGAGACTCCACCTGGCTCTTTTGACATCACTTCCGGGACTGAACCAATGGAAACAGACCTTACCAGCTTCGGCTCCCCTGATGTCACGTCCGGGCCTGATCCAATGAGCGATGAACACATGCCCGATCCTTATGACCTCACTTCCTGTCTTCCCCTTTAAAAGCCTGCCCTTTTCCCCTTTTCCCTGAGTCTTGTCTTGGACTCGTTGTATGCACTTCAGTGCTGTATCTTTATAAAAAGAACGACTTTGCAGCCGGGTTACGAGATTATACGGGTAGCTGCCCCAAACCTTTTCTTGAGTATGTCTCAACTTTGTGACTATATATATATATATATATATATATATATATATATATATACAGTAATCCCTCCTCGATGGTGGGGGTTGCGTTCCAGAACTCCCCGCAATAGATGAAAATCCGCGAAGTAGAAACCATATGTTTGTATAGTTATTTTTATATATTTTAAGCCCTTATAAACTCTCCCACACTGTTAACATTATTAGAGCCCTCTAGACATGAAATAACACCCTTTAGTCAAAAGTTTAAACTGTGCTCCATGACAAGACAGAGATGACAGTTCTTTCTCACAATTAAAAGAATGCAAATATATCTACTCTTCAAAGGAGTGTCTGCATCAGGATCAGAAAATTTCAGAGAGAGAGAGCAAGCGCAAAGAAAAGCAAACAATCAAAAAATCAATACGTGTGCTTTTAAGTTTGCAAGCACCGCAATAAAAGCGGCATTTTTTAGAGGAGCGTCAGTATCTTCTAAGCAAACAGCCTCTGTGCTCACACCCCCTTCGTCAGGCGCAGAGAACGTCAGAGAGAGAGCGAGATTAAAGCAAACAATCAAAAATCAATACGTGTACTTTTGTGCTTTTAAATATGCCGAAGCACCGCAATAAAGCGGCATTTTTTAGAGGAGCGTCAGTATCTTTTAAGCAAACAGCCTCTGTGCAAACAGCACCTCTGCTCACACCCCCTCCGTCAGGCGCAGAGAATGTCAGAGAGGGTGAGATAGAGGCAGAGACAAGTAAACAATCAAGCACCGCGCGGGAAGCATATATTATAGCATTGAGGAGTTTTAGTTAATATGTAATACATGCTCTGATTGGGTAGCTTCTAAGCCATCCGCCAATAGCGTCCCTTGTATGAAATCAACTGGGCAAACAAACTGAGGAAGCATGTACCATAAATTAAAAGACCCATTGTCCGCAGAAATCCGCGAACCAGTGAAAAATCCATGATATATATTTAGATATGCTTACATTTAAAATCCGCAATAGAGTGAAGCCACAAAAGTCGAAGCGATATAGAGAGGGATTACTGTATATATATCACACTTCCACACGTAGATGTTTATATATAAGATTATTAAAATATTATAAAACATAAATAATACAGTGAATAATCAATAAACAGTATACATAGTAAATAAGTAAATAAACAATAAACCAAATATATTTAAATTAGTTGGGCTACTAAAAATTACACTGCACCAGTTAAACATCAAACATCGTTTTATTTTGTTCACTTCTTTACAAGCCATTAACGTTGAAAATGAACTTACAGAAATAAAATATATATAAACCTAAAAACATGTGGACATATGTTCCATTAGCAGAGTAAGCAAAATCATACCTGGCATTATAGCGCTTCTCATTTGTGTTCTAAGAGTCTGGGAAGGGTGTAAGGCACCAGCGACTGAGTGGGTAGCCACTGTTCCCTGGCACATTTAATGACATGATTGCTGATACAATAAATAGCATAAAACATATGTAAAACTGAGGGTTCAGCCAGTTACATGACTAATAAGCCAGCCACCATGTACAGTATCATCATGGCTGTCAAAGCTAGTTTGTAGCAGCACTATTAGTTAAAAACACATCTCCCAGCAGTCCCTGCAGAAACTCTGATTGGCCTTCTTTCTGGGGTGCAGGGGCTGTTGGGGTCAAAGGTGGTCAGAGTGGCTCTTTAAAGGAGGACAGGTGTCCAAAGAAAAGAAAGTGTTTTTTTTTTGTTTTCTGTGTTCCGTTTACCTGTCTGGCTGCCTTCTGTTGATTAACCATATTTAGTCATTGTGTCCTGGATTATTTCGTTGTTGGGGCCTGGATCGTCTTCTGTCTACCTGTGTGCTGAGGACTGATAGTGGATTAATGGCTTACCCACAAGATAAGGAGCGCTCCTGAACCGTCCACCAGTCTTTTCATTCCCTTTCAACGTACAGATCTCTGGACTTATTATCTTCATCATTTCATTACATCCGGTGCTGTTTTCCATGGGCATGGCTTGGGGGGGGTTGTTTGTGTTTACGTGTTTAATGTAATATTGCCGTAGGGGTACAGGGGTGGTATTGTTTTCATTTATTTCATTATATTCTTTAAGTGTTGTTTGATTCCAGTGTGCATTATTTTGTCTCTTTTTGTGAGTGTGTACGGGTTGGGCCAAGGCTGGGAGCATCCCTGGGAACCTCCATAAAAATAAATAAATTACCATCATATTGACAGTGTGAATCTTAGTGGCACTGGACCACTACAAGTTTGCCTCAAAAATAAATGGAATACGGGTTGATTTAGGCCAAAGGCCATGACATTTGTCAGTCTCATCTTGACATCACAGTTGACTGTTAACTAAAGCAGCTTCATTCTCACTAGATGCACTAATTGCAAGAGGAGTTAATCAAAGTGCTTCAATTACATAAGGAGGACCAGGCACTGCTGCAAATTGCCTTTTTATGTTGCCAGAAATATGTTGTTTTATGTATGCACACCAACACCAAATAAACACTAAATATAGTGCCTCCTGTTAATGGCTTCCAGCACAGCAGGTTTGACAGAGTGAACTGTTCCCTAAGAAATGACCACAGCTAGGCTGTTTAAAATGACAAAAAAAAAACCCAGAAAAGCTCTTCAGTGCAAATACACAGCATTGGCCTTTTCAAAAGAGAACTAAAATGTAACATGTACAACAATTTTAAGTTTGTCAAGTCAACACACATTACAATAATGACTCATTGATATGAATTATTATACAATCATTATTTAGCGCGACTAGCTGCATTTCCCTGCTTGATCAAGGGTGTCATCATTACTCAATTTATCTGAAATGTTGCATACATATGGGTCAGATCTGCTGTAAATATACACAATCTTTAGCATCCACTTTTCTTTTATACATCCTGATGTTTGTATGGGAAGTTCATTTTGAGCTTTTTTGTTTATTGCGAGCATGCAAGCTTTATATGAGGACCAGGACTGCGAATATTAAAATGAAGACTGCTGTGTTTCTGCTGAAACAGGTTAATCATTATGCATCCTAATTTGTAAATTTTGAGCTTTGATTTGGAAATTTCTTGGTTGTTTGGGAGGTTTGCATTGTAACATAATTGTTTTTTATTTATTTATTTATTTTTTGTTTTTGGAGTTATTAATGCATTAATTGCATATATTAATGATCACTGACAGTTGTAGTGGGATTTTTGATGAGTGATTAAACATGGATGAGTACTGGTCACTGAACCCAAACAGTCTCTTTTTATATACTGTGACAGATAGGGGGCGCTGTCAACCCCTGAACCCTCAGACCACATGTCAGACACCAGGTAAAAATCCAAGAAATGAATTTATTATTTCAATAATGTGCACAAAGCACCTACACCTCCACTAAACACAATAATAAATCAATAATCACAATAAACAATCCTCCTATCCACCCAGCAGCTCAGTCACCCTTCCTCCCAACTCGGCTCTCCCTGCTGGGGTCTCCCACAGTCCTTTTATAGTCCTTGACCCAGAAGTGCTTCTGTCCCTCAGTCCACATGATTTCATAATACTTCCGGATAAGGTGAAAACTCCTTCTTTTCTTCAGCCCGGAAGTACTTTGTTTCTTCCGTCCCCATGATTAGGGAGTACTTCTGGGCTATCTGGAAAATACAATTCCCTGTTCCTCCATGCAGCATACCCTGGCGGCCCCCACGGTATCCAACAGGGCTATGAAGAAAAACTCCAAGGTTCATGATGCCCTACTGGAATTCGGGGCACCTTCATGTTGCAGGGATTACTCCATCTAGCGGCGTGGGGGTATTAGCCATAATAAACTGCCGGCCATATACCATAATACTAAATATCTGCTGTGTGTGAGGCATTAATATTCTGATTATGCATTGCTCTAGGTCTCCTTGTATTCTGGAGAAGTACAGCTTTATTAAGTAGACAATGATGGACTGAAATAAGTAAGAAAATCTTTCCAACTATTTGCAAAGATGTGCAGGGATGATTAATTGGCACCTCTAAACTAGCACAATATGAGTAAGTGTACCTTATGATGAACAGACATCCCAGTCAGGCCTACTTCTTGCCTTTGCATCTAATGTTACAAAGATAGATTCTACAAATTGTACTAATCTACTCTAAAAGTTGTTGAGTTGATGAATATTCTGAGAAAATGACTTGATGGATGAACTATATGTAAGACTGATTGATTCAAGGCCTCCAGTCACACTCACAACATTATACAGTGCATCCGGAAAGTATTCACAGTGCATCACTTTTTCCACATTTTGTTATATTACATCCTTATTCCAAAATGGATTAAATTAATTTTTTTCCTCAGAATTCTACACACAAAACCCCATAATGACAACGTGAAATTTTTGCAAATTTATTAAAAATAAAAAAATTGAGAAAGCACATGTACATAAGTATTCACAGCCTTTGCCATTAAGCTCAAAATTGAGCTCAGGTGCATCCTGTTTCCCCTGATCATCCTTGAGATGTTTCTGCAGCTTAATTGGAGTCCACCTGTGGTAAATTCAGTTGATTTGACATAATTTGTAAAGGCACACACCTGTCTGTATAAGGTCCCACAGTTGACAGTTCATGTCAGAGCACAAACCAAGCATGAAGTCAAAGGAATTGTCTATAAGACCTCTGAGACAGGATTGTCTCGCGGCACAAATCTGGGGAAGGTTACAGAAAAATTTCTGCTGCTTTAAAGGTCCCAATGAGCACAGTGGCATCCGTCATCCATAAGTGGAAGAAGTTCGAAACCACCAGGACTCTTTCTAGAGCTGGCCGGCCATCTAAACTGAGTGATCGGGGGAGAAGGGCCTTAGTCAGGGAGGTGACCAAGAACCCAATGGTCACTCTGAAAGGGCTCCAGAGGTCCTCTGTGGAGAGAGGAGAAACTTCCAGAAGGACAACCATCTCTGCAGCAATCCACCAATCAGGCCTGTATGGTAGAGTGGCCAGACGTAAGCCACTCCTTAGTAAAAGGCACATGGTAGCCCACCTGGAGTTTGACAAAAGTCACCTGAATGACTCTCAGACCATGAAAAACAAAATTCTCTGGTCTGATGAGACAAAGATTGAAGTTTTTGGTGTGAATGCCAGGCATCACGTTTGGAGTACACCAGGCACCGCTCCTCACCAGGCCAATACCATCCCTACACTGAAGCATGGTGGTGGCAGCATCATGCTGTGGGGATGTTTTTTCAGCGGCAGGAACTGGGAGACTAGTCAGGATAAAGGGAAAGATGACTGCAGCAATGTACAGAGACATCCTGGATGAAAATCTGCTCCAGAGTGCTCTTGACCTCAGACTGGTGGCGACAGTTCATCTTTCAGCAGGACAACGACCCTAAGCACACAGCCAAGATATCAAAGGAGTGGCTTCAGGACAACTCTGTGAATGTCCTTAAGTGGCCCAGCCACAGCCAAGACTTGAATCCAATTGAACATCTCTGGAGAGATCTTAAAATGGCTGTGCACTGACGCTTCCCATCCAACCTGATGGGGCTTGAGAGGTGCTGCAAAGAGGAATGGGCGAAACTGGCCAAGGATAGGTGTGCCAAGCTTGTGGCATCATATTCAAAAATACGTGAGGCTATAACTGCTGCCAAAGGTGCATCAACAAAGTATTGAACAAAGGATGTGAATACTTATGTACATGTGATTTCTCAGTTTTTTTATTTTTAATAAATTTGCAAAAATCTCAAGTTAACTTTTTTCACATTGTCATTATAGGGTGTTGTGTGTAGACTTCTGAGGAAAAAAATTAATGTAATCTATTTTGGAATAAGGCTATAACATAACAAAATGTGGAAAAAGTGATGCACTGTGAATACTTTCCGGATGCACTGTACCTGTCTGAGACACACTAAAAGAACGATAAATTTAGACACCAAAGTGAAAATGTGACCAAGTAAACAGAAGCTTCTGTGTGGTGCCGCAGTGCAGAGTCTGCCCTAAGGGCATCTCACACTTGAAACCACACTGCAAATGCTTGTGTTTCTCTAAATGCTATCTCTCTCCTGCAGATTTGCAAAAAGCCTCATTAAGCTTACTGCATGCTATCCAGCAAAACCAATAAGCCTACAGAACTTGACAAAGACCTGCTAGTGAAGATGAGATAAGGGAAGTGCTTAATGAAGACATAGAACAGAAAATTTCTCACCAACCCTCCACATCTCCAAAGGATACCGACACTTGCTGAAGAAAACGCAAAGAAAGTTCAGCAGCTACCTTAAATAAGCTCATTTATAAAAATCTATTACCCTCCTTATCATTTTGAGCTGTCTGCAGAGAATGCAATAATTTAGAAAGTGTACACACACAAATACAACACTAAAAAATACAATACAATACCAAAGCAGATGCACAGTCATAAAATAAACCACTTTATAACGAGAAGACACTGAAAATGCTCGAGCATCAAATCAGAATATACTAAACCGAATGAAGATATACAAATATTCATTGTATGAAAATGCAGCAGTGGCCCAACAATCCCATACACTTTTACTGCCTTTCTGAAGAGGACCATATAGTTATAAGCATTTTGTAAGTTTACTAAGCAGAAGTACGAAGATTTGACAGGCTTTCATGCCAGTTAACATGTCTTCGAAGACAAAGATTTGGCCTAGTGTCTGGAATGGAATCCATTTTGTTTCTCCTTGTCCTCTATAAAATTGAAAGTGAAGAGAATAAATATAGGAGTCAATAGCTATAAGGAGCTGATTCAAGACACACCAGGGTCAGTATCAGAGTGACATGTACAAAATAATATATTATTAATGAATTAATTAAATACAGAAACACAAGTTCTAAACTCCAAGAATGAAACACAGGCAACATGAAATTTATGAACAAAGTGGCCAAACGAACTGGACAATAAAAAAACTGAATATACATTTTTAATACTAGAATTACCAGACCCAACGAAAAAACTCGTAAATCCGGCCCACCTTAAATCCCTTCGCACCTCTCTGTCAATGTCTTTTGTCTTCTAAATGTGTCAATAAGCCCAAGTAGCAAGCAGCCTGCTATAACATCCCACCCACCGCCTCAGAATGGGCAAGACATTCTCCCAGTGCCTGCCTTGATTGATTATCTGGGAGTAAGCTACCCAGAAACGTAAGGAGAAATAATTTGATGTGTGTTTTGTGTCTACAAAAATCTATGTAAACACATTGTTAAAACAGAAACTTTTTCATGTTTTAGTAATAAATAACAAAATGTAGACATTAACTATATAATGTGTGAAGGCTGATGGCCAAATATCAAATAAACACTTTCACAAAAGGTGCAAGTACAATACGACAGCTTCCATGGTGTAATGGTAAAGATCTGCTTAATAAAAATCCGGAGATCATGATTTTGAAACTAGCTCCCTGGCAAATTCACTGTTTTGAGTAGTGAGCTGCTCTTATTGTTAATATTATACAACTAGCAAAATACCCGCGCTTCGCAGCGGAGAAGTAGTGTGTTAAAGAAGTAAAGAAAACGAAAAGGAAACATTTTGAAAATAACGTAACATGATCGTCAATGTACAGTAATTGTTTTGTCACTGTTATGAGTTTTGCTGTCATATATATATATACACACACACATATAAACATATAAATACATATACACATACATATATATACATATATATTACAGTACATATATATTATATACAGTATATATTACATATATAATATATATATTATACTAGCAAAATACCCGCACTTCGCATCGGAGAAGTACAGTAGTGTGTTAAAGAAGTAATGAAAAAGAAAACGAAACATTTTGAAAATAATGTTACATGATTGTCAATAGTACTAGGTTGTTGTACCGTGTTAGCCATTATGAATGTAGAGAAAAGCCAAGCAAAATGACACCTTTTATTGGCTAACTAAGAAGATTACAATATGCAAGCTTTGAGGGCAACTCAGGCCCTTCTTCAGGCAAGATGTAATCATTACATCGCCGAAGAAGGGCCTGAGTTGCCCTCGAAAGCTTACATATATTGTAATCTTCTTAGTTAGCCAATAAAAGGTGTCATTTTGCTTGGCTTTTCTCTACATGATTGTCAATGTAATTGTTTTGTCACTGTTATGAGTGTCGCTGTCATATATTTATATATATATATATATATATATATATATATATATATATATATATATACAGTATATATATGTATACTGTGTATCCACTGTGTATATATATATATATATATACACAGTGGAACCTCGGTATACATCCTTAATCCGTTCCAGACCCTTTAACTTATACCAGACAGGACGTATACCAAACAAATTTTTCCCATAAGAAATAATGGGAAAATGATTAATCCGTTCCCATGAAAAAAAAAATCCCATTGCTATTGGCATATTATACATTGATGGGGTTGTATAAAATAATTTAACTCTTTCAGGGCTGATGTTGACTTTTGTCAAAAGGAGGAGTTGATGATGGTAATCGACTGTAAACTGTGACAAAACCAACCGTTATGTTTTAGTTGGACTCTCGTTGCTAGAAGGAAACTTAGATTCATTGGTCAGACCGAGATTTCCTGCGCTCGCATGAGTAGCAAGGCACAAACAATGGCAAAAATGGCACTGACATCTGGTGAAAGATCAAAGCGAATGCATCAAGCAAAATACTCCGTGGACGACATTTTGCCTGTTATCTCTGAACTGAACTATGACTTGTCAGACTCCGATTTTGATACAAGTGATTCAAAACGAATATGAGGTTTTAGCTTCAGATGATTGGTTCCCAGCTAATTGTTGTACTGACAATGTTGGCCAGGGAGGACTGCCACTTAACAATGATAAGAGGTAGAAACCACATTGCAACGCACTGCGACCGTGTCCCAGCCATGCAAAAACAGCCTGGCCGCATATTCTTGGCAAACTGGCAGTCAGAGCATGCAGCAACAGGCGTTTTCTGTGTGAAGCCATTGCTTTTCAGAAACTGTTTTTTTGGAAAAAATATTCAGCCCTCAAAGAGTTAAACACTGCTTAATACTAAAATACATAAATACAAAAGCAATTAGATGAAATAAATGAAATTTTTACCTCACTTTACTTTTAAATAACATCGTTTTTCACAATCGTAGATACCGTCGTTCTCAGCAAACGGTATGCAACAACCATGTCCCAGATACGCATGCCACCTTCATACTTTTCAACAATCAATTCAAATTTACATGAATAAAACACAAAATCACGTTGTGACGATGCAGGTTTGCTGTATGCTCCCATCTGCTGCAGGGGAGCCTTTGAGTCCTACACCGTCGGTAATGTGCCTCGCTGCTAACCTCATTGGTAACACAAAGCAAGAGGATGGTGAAAAAGTGCAAAGTGCTTTTATTAAAACAATTAACAAAACAAGGTGTTCAAATTAAAGTGCAGTCTCCAAAGTTCCAATAAATTATCCATAAAATCAGAAGTGAAACGTGGAGGTTAAAAACAATAGAAAAAAGTCTTCTTAAACCTTCGGTCTGCCTGCTTCAGCCACTTCATCCATGCGCGCTCTCGCTCGTGTCCGTTCTTTCTTTTTACTCCCCTTCAAGCCAACTCGCTTCTGTTTATCAAGATAAGCAGCCCTCTCTCTCTCACTCACTCAACCTCCCGTCTTTTTTCTTTTTACTCCCCTTCTAGCTGACTCGCGCTTCTCTTTATTAAGATAAGCAGCCCCAGGTAAACAAGGTTAGCATGCGAGTCGCATTCCAAACAAAGGTCGTATACCAAGCAAAATTTTTTGTGTCCAAACAGGACGTATACCAAGTTGGACTTATTCCAAAGCAGACGTATACCGAGGTACCACTGTATATATATATATATATATATATATATATATATATATATATACCAGCAAAATACCCGCACTTCGTAGCGCGAAATACTGCCTTAAAATTTTTATTAAGAAGAAAATTAAACCTTTTTAAACTGAGGGAAAATATTCCAATAATTATTTGTTAAGGATCTCTTTGTATACCACATTGTCAGTTTTGCCCTCTGGTTGTAATATGACCAAGCTGTGCGCTGAGCTTACTCTTGAGCATGCACTGTGCAGTTGGTCATGTGAAAAGTAATCTTGTTTCAAATCTCACAGCTTGGATTGCTGCTGTCATAATCGGTTTGAGTTTCATGGTTTGTTTCAATTACGACAGTATTTGTAGGACTCAAAGTGTTAACTACTGAAATCGTCACCTGTGAATCTAAGATGTTTAAGAGGCATTGGCAGTTATCGAAAGGTGTAAAATATTTGGCCATTTTGGTACACTTGAAAGCGACAACCAAACAATTCAGCGGCAGCCACTAACTGACATGAAGAACCATAGGTGAAGGGCTTAAGCATTTCACTCTTCTAGTGCTCCTGTGTAGTATAATTATCTCCTGTACCGTCATCAGTCCACACCTTGAACCTGTCCCAGTCATTCAATACATAAGACACAATGTTCCTCCGGATATCAAGAGTGAGCCTGATATGGCCATGCAATATGTAACAAAGAGAATGGAAAAGGCCCAACTCCGCCTCACACGGTGACCGAGCTTCAGGCTATGGACGTATATATGTGTGTAAGTAGGATTCAGTTAGCATTGGGAACCCGCCTACTAAATTTCTTGAAGATGGGCGCATAAGTAACAAAGACCGTTGGAAAGTTCAATATGGCGGCCGACAGTGGCGTCATACCACCGAAATAAGTGCGTACATTGGTTTCAGTTAGCACAGGTAAGCCGCCTACCAAATTTCTTGAAGATGTGGCCATAAATAAGAAAGTTCAACATGGCGGACGTTGTTGACCGTTATGACCGTTTTACATAGAATTTGAAATTAAACCTGCTTAACTTTTGTAAGTAAGCTGTAAGAAATGAGCATGCCAAATTTCAGCCTTCTACCTACATGTGAAGTTGGAGAATTAGTAACGTTGGAAAGTTCAATATGGCGGCCGACAGTGCCGTCATACCACCGAAATAAGTACTTAGATCGGTTTCTGTTAGTGCAAGGAAGCCGCCTACCAAATTTCGTAAAGATGGGGCCATAAATAAGAAAGTTCAATATGGCGGACGTTGTCGACCGTTATGACTGTTACGTGTAGAATTTAAAAATGAAACCAGCTTTTGTAAGTAAGCTGTAAGGAATGAGCCTGCCAAATTTCAGCCTTCTACCTACACGGGAACTTGGAGAATTAGTGATGAGTCAGTGAGTGAGCCAGTGAGTGAGGGCTTTGCCTTTTATTAGTATAGATATATATATATTATATATATATATACACACATACATCCACACACATATATATATATATACAGTAATCCCTCCTAGATCGCGGGGGTTGCGTTCCAGAACCCACCGCGATAGATAAAAATCCACGAAGTAGAAACCATATGTTTGTATGGTTATTTTTATATATTTTAAGCCCTTATAAACTCTCCCACACTGTTAACATTATTAGAGCCCTCTAGACATGAAATAACACCCTTTAGTCAAAAGTTTAAACTGTGCTCCATGACAAGACAGAGATGACAGTTCTTTCTCACAATTAAAAGAATGCAAACATATCTTCTCTTCAAAGGAGCGCCATCAGGAGCAGAGAATGTCAGAGAGAGTGAGCAAACGATCAAAAATTCAACATGTGCTTTTGTGCTTTTAAGTATGCCGAAGCACCGCAATAAAGCAGCATCTTTTAGAGGAGCGTCCGTATCTTCTAAGCAAAAAGCCTCTGTGCAAACAGCCCCTCTGCTCACACACCCTCTGTCATGCGCAGAGAATGTCAGAGAGAGAGAAAAGCAAACAATTAAGCACCCTGCGGGAAGAATATCTTATATCATTGAGGAGTTTTTGTTAATATGTAATACATGCTCTGATTGGGTAGCTTCTAAGCCATCCGCCAATAGCGTCCCTTGTATGAAATCAACTGGGCAAACAAAGTGAGGAAGCATGTACCATAAATTAAAAGACCCATTGTCCGCAGAAATCCGTGAACCAGGGAAAAATCCGTGATATATATTTAGATATGCTTCCATTTAAAATCCATGATAGAGTGAAATCGCAAAAGTCGAAGCGCGATGTAGCGAGGGATTACTGTATACCTTTTGGGGTGCGAGCAGCTGTTGCTGGGGGTGCCAGAATCCATCAAGGAAGAAAAATTAAAAACATTATTTGTACAAAATCTTAATTTATCTATCCATTCCTAAATAATTACATGGGCAGGCTATTTTGTATCAGTGCAATACACTGCTTGTTAAAATGGATGACTCCCGCTCTTACGTGCACTTAGTGCTGCGTGGGTATTATGAACTATCGTATCTGTTCAAGTTCTATTTAAATTTTAAATATAAGAAATTTTTATTTAGTCAACAGAAATATCTTTGGTAGGAATGTAAGTTAAATTTAGTCATCATTGCATAAAATTTTCTTCACCATAGAAATTTAAAGACTAAATTCAACTTACATTCCAACCAAAGATATTTCTGTTGACTAAATAGAACCTACTTATATCCAAATAGAACTTGAAAAGATATATTTTTTCGAATCTGATCACGCATTTTAGATTGACTTGACGTACACTACATCGAGCACGCGTGCTATTGTGCTCCCACCTACCTGCCTCAATAAGTCACCGTTGCTTCGCTCTTACTTTTTTTACCGTTCATTTAATCATGGCTAGTCGTGAAAAAATTAGAAAATGGAAGGAGGATTACATTGAGTATAGCTTTACCAAAACAATTATTGATGGCGAATAAAGTATCCATTGTTCATAAAGCTTCAATTGGTGATCTGTTTTTCTGTGTTAACCCCATATTTTTTCATACTTCTTCTCAAACCAAGGGGGTGCAAAATCGGGATCGTCCGTCACAGGGGGTGCGACTGTAAAATGAATTGGGACGCGCTGATATATACAGTATGTATGTATTTATATATATATATATATATATATTTATATTGAAATAGTTTTATTGTGAAATAATGCAAAGAGTAGGCAGCATGTGTTTTGCCCTAATTCTGGGCTCATCAGGCGTACACACTCACTTCCCCCCCCTCTCAGGAATCGAACCTCGGACGTCAGCGCTAGAGGCGAAGCGTGTGGTTCGTTTATTTGACAGTATGTAATTAGTGATGAGTGAGTGAGTGAGTCAGTCAATCAGTCAGTGAGGGCTTTGCCTTTTATTAGTATAGATAAAAGCATACGTTTAATTTGTGTCTGTAAAAGCTGGTGCAAATTTATAGTACTTGTAAAAGTTCTCTTTTTTTTCACTTTTATTCTTTCAGTCACAATCACGATACAACATCCCACCCTCCCCCCACCCCAGATCTGATGCAGTAACTTTTTATCTGGGAATAACTGTAGATGTGAGTGGTGTTTTGAGACAATGGAACTGGAAATTCTCTGATCTGGAGGGGTTAAAGCTGACGCACAAAGGCTGGTGAATTTGCCTTCTTCCTATCTCACCGTCACTTGATTTTTTTTTTTTCCAGTTTTATTGAGTGTTCCTACTGATGTTGAATTAGTATGCACCTTATGGTCCATGATGTCAAAGCCATACTGACAAAAACAGAGACATATGTATATATGATATTTGGAATAACTCATTTTATGACCTGTATAGTACATTTCGGAAAACATTGTGGTACGGAGGCAATATTATTCATATTTATTCACATGCTGTAATAAGTGACCGCATTCTTTTTTTTTTTTTTTATCTTGCCAGTATCCATTTTTGGGTGCATGGTACTGTTTCTATTGTACTCCAGGACATGCAGAGGAAACAATAGTACAGAGAGGTCAGTTCCGCGCTATAGGCAATCATCAGATTCAAATGTTAACAGTTCACACACAACCAAGGGCCGTCCTTTGTATGTTTACGACATGTGTACCTGTTGCAATGTACACACTTCTCTTTGTGTTGTGGTTACTATTACACTGAAAGGGCTGGGGAAGCGGCAGTCTTGGAACAGAAGCTTGCCAATGTTGCATCCTCTTTTGCTTTATTCATCGCCTTTTCTTGTAAGAAGTGACAACAAAGTTCTTCTGCAAGGTGAGCCATGAACACTCTTCTTTTCTCAGTGGCCCCCGTGCATTCTTGCCGACTACATGTGCGTTGATCACCGCCAGGTCAAGCTTGTTGTAGCATAAGCGACCGACCACCTGCGTGCTCCTGCCACACTAAATAAGCTCACGCCTTCTGGTGCACGATGTCAGCGCCATAATGGAAAAAAAAGAAAGAGACAAATATATATGACATTTTGAGTAAATCATTTTATGACCTGAATAGTACCATCAGAAAACATTTTGACACCTTTTGGAATATTATTTGAAAACAAACAGCGTCAGATCAGCTGTAAATGTATGGCATTTCTAAAAGTTAGGTTTTTTTCAGACTTATTCTCTCAGTCACGTTCGCGCTTTCTGTCGTCCCCCCTTCTGATCTGACTCTAACTAACAGCACCAGTATGAATTCACACACGATCTGTTGCTGTTTGTTTGTAGCTGCTTTTTAAAAAAGAGGATTTTCGTGAGTCAGGGTCTGAGACAGGGTAGCAACTGCTGAAGAAGGGAGTGGTGCCTGTGTTGTTTGAGTAGAACACTTTCTTTGTGCTGCTTTCAAGATCGGGGTTTGGGAGAGGAGAAAGTGACCGACAGAGGATGCCAAACTGGGTGAGGGGAAGCATGATAAAATCCTAGAGAACCACGACTATGCTTTGGTTTTGGATGCAGCAGTTGTTGACCTAGTGCTTGATGAAAATCTGTCTCTGATCCTCTAGCTGAGGAAGCAAATTGAGACCCTTACAATGAACCAGCGGGTTTGCTAGCTCAGACAGAGATATTCACTTTTCTGCAAGGTAAGATGTCCAGCAGCCTCATGTTATTATGTATTAAGCTTACATACATATTCACCTGGTCCTGAATAAACTGAAATTACTAATAATTGAATTTTTTTTTTTTTTTGAAGAATCCTAATGTAATCACATATTTGTCAAGTGCAATTTCATAGTACACACAAGTTTTCAGTACTTCCAGATCTTACCTTTATAATTGTGGGTATAACTTGAAACAGGTCATTAGAGGCCTTCTCCTTTGTAGCTCCTGACATATGGCACAATGTTTGAATAATGTGACTTATGTTGATTACTGTCAGTCTGGGCACGTCTTGAAGCATCATAGCTAGTCTGTTTTGATATCAGCGCCAGAAGTGCAGCTGGCTAATGCAGAATCCAGAAGAGAGTGTGCATTTAGCCTATTGTCAACAGCTTAATTTGGAAAACTTCTAAGTGCTCCCAAGGCAATTAAGAGATAAAATCCCATATGATTTCTTGGGTATTCTCCAGTAAGCTATATCTGGTATACCCCAGTCAGACGTGTGGGCATTCTATGAACATGTTGACTAGCTCTTCACGATCTGGAGAACCTGAGATTTCTAAACTAAAGTGTTTTCCCTATCACAGAGAGTGACTCCAGGAACTTCATTCCAGCTGTTAGTATTAAAATCTTGGTAATAACTAAGAGAATGAGATTGTGAATACAAAGATACATTTTCTATGCTCATAATTTTGTATGATCAGATTCTTTTCCTCTTTTTGAGGTACATAAACTTAATTTTCACTTTTGCTGGAGAGAGTTTCTGTCATCAAATGAAAACCTGGGGTTAACACAAGAAGAGGTGTCAAAGCCTCAATTTTGCAATACAGGAAAAACACACTAAAATCATGAAGGCTAAGTCTCAATTTAATATGCTGTTACCCACTAAACCCTAGACCTCTAGCTACAGATAGAAATGAAGGTTGTCACTTAATCATGACAAGGAAATGCATTTTTTGAAGTTAAATGCATGCAATAGCTGAATATGTCAAACATATTCAAATAATATCCTGCTTTTTTGTTTATCTGTTGATTCATTATTTTGACCATTATTTTAGTAATGTTTCCTATGGGAGAGACAATTTTGGAGTTTTAGGTCCCTAAGACACTCTATATTACCAGGCATATGATACAAGTGCTACATGATAGTTTTTTTTATAAAAGAAGGCTAAACATTATGTGACTAAATGGCACCAGAGAGCCCCAAACCACAGATACAGTAACACAACCTATGATATATGAATCAAATAAAGAATATTTATTCCACTAAGCACCTTTTCACACCTCCTTCCAGCAATGTGCCACACTTATACAATAAATGAGCAATAAACTAACAATTCTTAGTGTTGAGAGCTGTGTGACAGGTGTCTGATCACGCTTACAGGGAATCTAACTTAGACACCATTAAAATATCCGACCACACCACCCAGTTTTATTAAGAGACTGGGAACATCTTGAAATTTACCGATAATAGCACACAGGTTTCTTTAAATTGGGTGGTGAGTAAACACACAATGAAAGACACAACAGTAATTATGGAAAAGCAACAGTAACTTACATTACACAAGGCAAAATAAAGTATATTAAAAAGATAAATAAACATAAAAAAATCTAACAATATCAGGAAAGAAATTCCTTTTTTATAAAAGGTGTGATGGACGGCCGGCATTTCAGTCTGTCCGGGACGTCCCTCAACTGGAAGAAAGAGCCTTTTTTGGGCACTACATCCCCTGGGACGCTAGATGGCAGCTCCCCTGAATGGAAATGTTTCCCCAGATTCCTGCAGGGCAGCATGGGATATGGAGTCCGGTTCTTCAGCCCTGTTGGGTGTCATGGGTGCCGCCAGGGGGAGCTCACCAAGAACTTAGGAGTCACGAGGACGGAAACCCGCAGTACTTCTGTGGCACCTGAAGAAGAGTTTGACCCGTAGACGGAATACTTCTGGGTCATGGACTATAAAGGATTGCGGGAAACCCCAGCAGATTGAACCGGAGTTGAGTGGTAGAGGACAGAGCTGCTGGGAGTGTAGGATTGTGTTTATTATTGATTATTGAGAATTGTGGAAGGTGCGGTGCTTTGGGCACTTTATTGGAAGAAAATAATTAAAGAATTCTTCTTGTGCTTTTACACGTGTGTCTTGGACGTCTGTCTGGTGGGTTCAACGGGGCAACAGCGACCCCTAGCATCCACAAAGGAAAGCACACAGTCCATACTATAAAAGTCTGTTAAAAACATGAAGTGGAGGATACAAGCTTTAGTGGTGCAGAGTCCAGTTTGTGCACTGTGTTACCCAAACAATTAATCGTCCAACTGTCCACGGATGCAGTCTGTTCACCGGACACTCGTTTCCAAATAGAAGTTTTGTCAAATCGTTGAACCCCTGTCAGCATCTCTTTGTCATTCCTTTTTTTTTACTCTGGGCTCCTTGTGTTGCTGTGACCTAGGCACGACTCATTTCCCTTCTGCCAGCTTTGCTTGGTCCTTTCATGTGGCTTCCCACTCTTGCTGGACCCACAACTGGTGTCTCCTTGTGGAGCTGTCTCTTCCACCCTGGAAGTAAGTGTTGCCATCCTTGTGCCTCACATTGTGCCAGCAATGTACCCTCGTCTGCCTGCGAGCACCTGTGCTCTGTCCGAGTGTCTTGGCAGCGTTCTCAGTGTACCGTCTCTTCCCCTGCCATCTCAGGCCCTGAAGTTTAAATCTCCTTCAGTCCCTGCCCAGATTAACAGGATTATGGATTAAACAATGGCACATCCAAATTTCCTGGGTTTAACAAATAGAGTAAACACAAGTTAACGAAATGTATTGTTAGCAAGTATCAATGAGTACACCTATGCTGATTAGAAACCAATATTCTCAGACATGTTAATTTCCAAGTCAGGTAAATACAAACATTTTCCAAGGAAGGAGCAGTTCTTTTATCACAATTTTATATTGTTTGTATATTTAACCAAATCAAAATTACACAGGTTGAATTTATAAAAACATAACAAAAATGAATTTCCATAAAACCATGATTGGGTCCCCACAAAGCATTCTCTCCTCAAGACTTAATTCTCCTAGCCTGTCAGAGTAGCATGTGCCCTTTAGTCCTGGGGTGCTCTTAGATGCTTCTCCCTGCATAGCTTCTAGTGTTGTTATGTCTTTTTTAAGTGTAGTCTCCAGAACTCATTACTGGACTCCAGATTCAATCTCATTAAACATTAAAGGTTAGCATATAATGACTCATGCTGTTTCATGATTACAGTCACTATGTCTCCACTTATGTGAAGAGGAACTCATTTTCATTGAGTTCATCAAATTTGTGGATTAACAATAAGATTCTAGTTGTTTCGCTAAAATTAGGCACAAATAAATTACAACTAAAGCTGAAATAAGAATAGCACATACACTTATTTTTAAATAAGACCTCTTCTGAGCCACACATCTGCTTACCTAATGTGCTGTCTGCATGCTTGCACAATAGCTTAATTCTCAATCATGATAATATTACCTAGCAATTATCTTCTTTGGCGGCCATGCGCAGAAAGCCAAACATCAGGCTCAGCGAATACTCTATCCTTCACGGCCGATCGCTGGCTGCCACTTAATGGTAGCTTGCTTTGTTTTCAAGGAATGAATCAGAATTAATTCAGTTATTTTTAGTGCGGGTGGCTTGTGGGATGAAATTGCTTTCTGGGGAATTCGTTCCTGTCAAGTTTGCACTTCTGATCTGGCCAGGCTGTAATCAGAAAAAAAAAAATCTGAATAAAGTTAGAAGAATAAAAATTATTGTGAGAAGGAACACTTATTGAAGATTAATGATCCTGCTTGGAACTGTATTTTTTTTCTGACCATACTGTGTTTTTCACTTTCTTTTTTGTTCTTGTTTGAGCACTATGAACTTTCAGATCTGTTCATTTTATTTTTTTTAAGTTTCAAAAAGCTGTGCAATCTATTACAGCAATAAACAGTTTTAAAATTAAAAAACTGGATCAAGATCAAAAAATAAAAAAAAAATGTAAAAGTTACTGATATGTTAGACAATATTACCATTAGACAATGGTATAGTCTGAAGCTTGTATAGAAGAGGAGGCTATTCAGTTAGGAAGAAAAACTAAGAAGTGATGACACTTCCAACCTAGAGATACTACTGAAATGAATGAAAAGGAGAGAGGTAGTTCAGCTTTGAGATAAGAAGTAGGACAACATCAAAATGTGTGGGGTTAAGCAGTGGAGGCAGGTACTCTAGAGGCTTGAGTTCATAACAATGTTAACCCCAATCAAGGGGAAAACATGAAATTGACCTCACGCTTAATGTAGTAATATGTGGCAACTGCACTGTTTACGGACAGTTATAATTGCTATGGAGAGGCTTTTGGTAATATAACTGAGACTCAATCAGGTATTTTAAAGGTTTCTGAAATCAGAGAACAATCAACACAAATGTCATTTTCAGAGTCCCAAGCAGAATTACATTTATTGGCCAATCATACTTGCAGGCAAAGAATCTGAGTGCTTTATTTTTTGATCACTGTCCAAATATAGTTACATGACAGATGTACGCACAATTGATAAGTACACACTTAAAAAAATGAAATAAACAACTGAATTAAGCATTAGCTATATGTTAGAATATTGCAAAATATTGGGGTGGTAGTGGTGCCCAGACTGAGCAGGGAGAGTCAAATTAACCAGTTGTGAACTTGATGGCTTGTGAAAAGAAACTGTTCTTATATCTGCTTGTTTGGGTGTAGTTTAGTCTATAATACCTGACAAATTGAAGAAGTTCAAAGAGGTTGTGGCCGGTATGTGAGGGGTTGGTAATGATTTTCCTTTCCCACTTCATGACTCTGGAATAGTACAGGGTTCTGTTAATGTGGGAAGACTAGTGCCAGTATTATTTTTGGCAGATATGATTATTCATTTTAGACTGCTGTTGCACATATTTATTTTTTGTGCAAACTAAATTGTAAAGGATGAGCTTAGAACAAACTCGATGATTGCTGTGTAGAACTGAATCAGCAGCTCCAGGGGTATATTGAACACACTTAGCTGTCTCATGAAGTACATCCATTGTGCCTTTTTTATAATGGAATCTTTATTTGTCCTCAATGTCAAGTCCCGAGTGATTATAAAGTCCAGACGTGGAATTTCATTGACTCATTATTATTAGGCATGGAGAGGTGAAGTAATGTTGGGGGGCCTTTCTGAAGTCCACTATCATCTCCACAATTTTGAATACTGTATGTCCAAAATGTTCTAAGCACACCAAAGAGCCTTCTGCTCAACTTTTCATCTTTATGCAGACTCGTCACCATTTGTGATTAGTCCACTGATGTTTGTGTTGTCAACATATTTGAGTACCTTTACAGAGTGTGTCCTTAGAGGTGCAATCATTAGTACAGAGGGAAAGTGGAACGGGCAAAGCACACTTCCCTGAGGGGTACCAGTGCTGACTGTAGGGGAGAGTTTTCTCATTTTCACCTGCTGCTTAATATTTCTCATGAAATTAATAATCCACTGATCGGTGGAGACAGGGACAGAAATTTGGGTGAATTTAGGGATGGTTGTATTAAAGGCTAAGCTGATCTTCACAAACAAAATCCTTGCATAGGTCCCTGCCTCCCTGCAGCATGCCTAATGCACGTTCACGCAGATGAGCAGGGACCCTGGGCATCTTTCTTTGGGTGTTTTTCACAGTTGGTAGACAAGTCTCTTTAGTGTCCTGCGTTTTTAGAACTGTGACCTTAAATGCCTACTTTCTGTAAGCTGTTAAAGTCTTAACGACCATTCCTCAGGTGCATGTTAATTAATTGATTATGGTTAATTGAACATGCATGGAAAACATTGTTTAAACCCTTTACAATGAAGATCTGTAAAGTTATTTGGATTTTTAAAACATTATTGTTGAAATACACAGTCCTGAAAAAGGGACGTTTCTTTTTTTGCTGAGTATATTATTACTTTTACTTTGTTTATATTTTGTATATAGGATGTCATGGTAATTATGTCAGACATCTCCAGCTTGTCTCTTTGCTTGCCATGTCCACACCTGCTTTTCGTCATTTGCCAACATGTAATGTCAATTGGTGCCACATTATATAGTAAAAGAACTGGAGCTACATTTGCTTCACTTCTGAATTTTAAATAAAGGAAGACTGTCCAGTTTAGATGTCAACTCAGAAACTTTAATTTGTTGGGCTTCTTTGTTCATAGTATAAACACATAATATGAAAAATGCCTGACAATTAAATAGTCAAAACTCAGCATTAACACACATTGTTAATTTCCATCTGGAAGCTTCCTTGTCTGTATGCTTTGAATCAGTTAAACAATAAAAGGTTATGTAAAATAAACACTGTAATTTCAAGTTAGTAAAAGCAAAATATTACACTTGTTACCAGATTGCACTGACACTGAGATGTGGTAATTAGATAAAGAAACAGGTATTTCGTGAAGCTCCAAGCAGTCTGAGTGCCATTTGTATTTAAAGTTCCCTTTCCTTCAAGATCACTGGACCATATCACCTTTTAAACTTGCAAATCAAATATAGCCAGTAGGCACTAATTAAGCTTGTTTTTTTTTTACCTTAATTTAATGCATGTTTTCTTTAAGATATGTTTTTTGTTATAAAAATATATATTTAAAAAAATTTTTAAGGTTAACTTATTGTCTTTCAGAGGTACATTCTGCTTTGACTGTACAGGTGTGTCAGTTATTGGTTTCAAGACTGTTGGAAATTTGTCTCATTGCTTTTTGTTTCCCTTCCTTATTTCCTTTCTGGAACAGGTGGATCTTGAATTAAGGTGGTCGCAGTTTCTATCAATTCCGCAGATATGAACAAGCACATAAAACCTGCAAATGTTGCTTTTTAACTGAATTTCAATTACTTTTACTCTAGTCATTCTATTTTTAATTTTGAGTGAAACAAGCTAATTTTAATGTGAATGAATATCCACTGTTATATTGTTACCATACCATACGGTTATACTGTTACCATTTTCAGTTATTTTGTACTTTCATCACCAAATGTAACCAGCAGTACGTGCAGTACACTCAGTCACAGACAGTCAGCTGGCTATTGTGTGGAGTAGTAGAAACCACTGCTTGTAATGCCCATCGTCCTAAATACGCATCCCAGCCAAGTCGTCTCAGGGAATATAGCTGCTGGGGAATGGAGGTGATGCTTAGCAATGACAGCATGTCTCTTCTGAGGGATCAGTTGTCAGTTAGTGGTGAGTTTTTATGACTTAATTTTGTCTTTTTCAACTCTATGGGATATTGTGTTATTCTCGAAAATTGTAGGACATTTAAGCATAAGGTCAACTGCAAATGCCAATGGTTCATTTTAGTTTAAATTGTTTTTGTGATTTAAATTACAGTAATATTGCTTCACTGTCATTTAGTTTTTTTTTTTGTTTTTTTTTTAAAGTAATAAAATGGTATGTATTATTGCCAAGATTTCTATTAACTGACATTTTTAATGAAATTTCCAACTAATGTTTGTAAACTGAGGGCCCCCTGTTGTGGTGTTGCATACTGATAAAGTCATTGAACATCAATGTGTACGCCAGTGTGAGATGCCACCGGCACTACTTTGTATATAAGCATCATTTTTTGTTAGATCTTTGTAACTACTTTGGAAGACTTTTGCCTAATTTATAAATAACATGTTAAAAAAGGAGAAAAACACAAAATAACAAAATGGTTAAGACATGTGAACAACATAGGAATCAAAAAGAAAAAAGTCCTTTTATTTTTGTCAAGTGCTACAATTGTACTAAAATAGAAAACTGCAGGTTTTTTTTTTTTTACTTGCCTTTTATTTGTGCCAGTGTTTTCTTTTTGTATAGATGCCTTGGTTAGAAAAGATTAACTAGCTTTGACTTGGACAAGAAATTCTACCTAGGATCTTGCTTAGTAATATTTGTGACTTATTTAACATTTTTCAATCAATCAAGCAGAGAGATTTCCTTTTATTATTTCATCTTGTTAGATCATGAAAAAAAAGTATAACTTATTTTAATGTTACAGTATATGTTACAGTACAGTACAATATGCAGAAACTCACTTTCTTTAAATTATTTAAGCTTTTTTTAATTGTTATTTATTGTTTATCACATATTTAAATTTTATTAATGACTGCTGATATTTATACAATCATAAATTATTACTCTTGTTCTTTTATATTTTTCTTAAAGTCATAGTCTTTGGAGTTGAGCAACTAAGCACTTCACTACATATTGGGTAACACTTTAGTTTACATTCCACAAAAATGTATCAATTACTTATTTACTCTTATGTAGCAACCTGTTAACAAACATTTTGGGTCTGCTTATAGCTTACAAATCATCAGTAAAGTGCTTATTAATTTCTACACTGTGACCTACTAACAAACTTTCACTTTGGAGTGGTCTGAGTTGGCTTAATTTCTTTTGGCATTACATATTTAGGATAAGACACGTGGATCCTTCATATCAACATGTCATTTTGCCATCTCGTCAGTATGACACACTGCACAGAGGTGAATAGCGTATCTAGTGATGATTTATAAGTGTTATGAAGACCAAAAGAAGCCTTTGTTAAGGTCTTGCTGCATGTAAGAGTAATAGATGTATTTTTGCAGAACCTAAAGTGTTTCCACATATTGTACTGTATGTATAATTTATATATGACAAATAAAATTTGACTTAAATTGGCTTGCTTCTCTCTCCACTGTCATGATTTTTCCCAGACTAAAAAGCCCAAACTCCTAAAATGTATATTAAAACATTAAAAAACTGAAGAATTAAAAAAGTAAATATTTCATTTTTTCAGATTCATGGCTGGTGCATCTGTTTTAGTTACTTTTTTAAATATTTCTGGGATATGGCAACTTCAACTGCCTCTTGATTATATTTTTGACTGTCTCCTATCAGTACTTTTCCATTCGCTAATGCAATGATTAAAATTATAAGATTCATTTCTCCTTTAGCTTTTCCGCATGTGGTGCCTCTTACAAATCATTAAAGTTTGGATAAGCTCCTGTTTCCTGCAGAGGCATTAGCTCTCTTGGAAATGTGTTCTTTTAATATTGTGGCTTATTAAATAATTAAACAATATCATAATATACCAGAAAAGGCGATATCCCTCCCATAGTGATTACGGGTACAAGAATCACATGAGACAAAATATCTTTTAGCTTACATTTACTGACGTTTTACGAGTTACAGACGGGAGGCATATGGACAGACTTTATCCAGGTGGGAATCTGGATCAACACAGTCAGCCATTTTTTCCGTCCCTACGCTGGGAGGGTTTCCAACACCTATGTTGGCACAGCCTCGAAGGGTCTGGCCACTGTCCAGACCTTTTATATGGTTCTTGCTTCATTTGCTGGTCTTCTCGTTTCCAAACAAGGGCTGAATTCCTCTCCCACAAAATACAGAAATATCATAGTGCTTACATGTCGATTCTCATTCTCCCAAGAAGGAAAGAAGGTTTGTGCTGATAGAGGACAGAAATACCTAACCTGTGTTTAAGCTGACTATACAAGCCTCCAGTTGTCTTTGGCTATCTAATCCAATGCTTGGTCAGCAATTCTAACTGCTGAGCCTCTGTGTGCCACAGTTAACATGCACATGTGAATAAAACTCATAACAGTATTGTCCAGATACAGTGACATAAAGAAAAATGTAGTATTACAAGCCACCCTTTGTCACTGGATCTGTGACAAAAAACAATATTTGAAAGTCATATCCACAAAACAAAAGGTACTTGATCCCCATCACAGTGTCAATATTTCAAGTCATTTTGGACATGTGAGATGTAGTATCACTATAGCTTCTGTACCATTCATCTAAAACCAGCGTAAACATGGACAAACAGTTACATTTAACATGCTGTTATCAAGTAGTGATATCTCATCAATGGTGTTAGTGGAGATTTTTGCCCTGTTATTTCTTACATAGTCTGTGTTGTGTCTACATATTACTGAATTCATGCAGTGGGTGTCATAGCATCAGATTATATTACAATCCTATATAGCATCTTGATGGATTACACTATTCTTTGGCACTTCTATCATTTCTAGCTTCAATATGTTGCTAGATGTGCCCACCCTTTGATGTCTGATCCCTTTATGAGTTACAATAGTTGTAACATAACTCAGATGCTATTCTAGCTTCATTGCTATGATTATTAATTGTTCTTAACTAGTATTATTGCATAATTGTTCATTCACTATCTGTTATCCTCCCCAACTTCACTATCAGATGTTCTATTCCAAGTTACCAATTTACAAGTTCACATCATTGATAAATCATGCATATCCTCATACCTTTGAGCCCTTCTTATAATAGTTTCAAGTATATTCCTAGACTTGCTATATATATATATATGCCTTGTCCAACTCAGTGGTTTGTTAACAAAGTCTCTTTCTTGGTGGCTTTGCAGATTGGTAACTTTGCAGATCCGTCTGAACAAAGTGTGACTGCTTCAAGGCACTAAAGTTTGTTGTTACTGGAACAGAAAGTAAACAGTCCTTTTGCCATTAGGGAGCTCATAAGATGAACACATGGTGACTGTCCCTTTTAGCAGAGGTGCACTTCCCTCTAAGCTTGCACTGTATTCAGTGGTCATTCATGGGAGCCTTCAACAGCTGTCACATCACCTCAGTGGCTACAGCCTGTCCCTGCCACAGTCCATAAAACTTGTCTTAGTTCATGGCATCAAATCTGAGTAGCTGGACTTGCAATCTTTCTTTAGTTCTTTACTCCGTTCCCTCTGGAAAGCAAGTGTTTCTTCACCAGCTATTCTCAGGTATGTGCAACAGATTAAAAGTCATTAGTGCAGTACAGTCTCTGTAAATCTTCGTTTGTATATACACCACCTGTTACTTCATTCATAAACTTTACCACTGAATGGAGAGGCTTTAACCACTAAATTTAGTGGATAAACTTAAGCTACTTGCTATGCTAAACTAGCGAAGGGTGGAAGGTAGAGCAAATACATAACATAAAGCAATTATTTCCCAATCATATGTATCATACAAATGCAGCATTATAAATGACAATTCTAGACCCGCAGTTCAGTCTCATAAAATAACAGTAAGAAATAGAGTAATACATTTAAACTATGCTAGTGACAATGTTTCTTCAGTAGGATCATACATTACACAAAATTAACACATTGCCTCAGTTATCCAAGTGTCTTAACTTATAACAGGATGTTATATACAATGGTTCTAATGTATAACTGAATAATCCATTTTGCTATGTGCATTATCACTGAGCATTAACCTAATACATTGATGCAATAACAACTCTTCCTAAAATTAATCACTTACAGAGACAAATCAATAAATGTATTTCAATTCTAATACAGTCTGTAATTACTGAAGTGACAATAATAATAATCATTTGTCATACATCAAAATATGTAAACCCTCTATACTGTTCTTTCAAAGAATGAAATCAGTCTAGTGTTCATTCGTTTGCATTTCATTAAAACATTTAACACTTGCACTAAATCAGCATGCAAGAAAATTATTCTAATAGCTGCTATTCATTAATTTATGATTGATAAATATTCACTATCCTACGATTAGATTATTTCTAATTGCTATGCCCAAACTTGCTATTAAGCTATTTTTTGCAACTTGTATAAAACATAGTTTGTGTTTTCCATCCGTTGGTCACTGGATTTGCTGAATCTGGAGAACAAGAACATCTATAGATTTTAAATGCAACTTTTATGCTTATAACACTTTTCATGAAATTCAGATTTGAAAATTCTTCTCTTTAACTGACCATGTTACAAGCTATTCTGAGATTCGTCGAGGTCAATAAGTCATGGCGTTATTTAAACTCTGCATCTGTTTGCAGGCTTCAAAACACAGACCAGGCACAGATTGTGTTATCAATCACCAGTCATGATCACTATTGATATTCACATGTATTACATTTAACTTTGAATATTCTTATATGGGACGTCTCCCATTTCTACAGTTTAACATTCTTAGTCAGCTGACGAACATAGAAAGACAGACTTACAAATGACATAAACACGCATCTGCCACCCCAGACTCTGAATAAAAATAATTTATTCGTCTTTTATTTTCTTTTCTAGATTCTAAACTCTGCTTCATGTCCAAGTAGAATTACTTAGCTAAAGCAGAAATTCGTTCACTAGAGAACAGACAATCAACCTTCACTCGTTTCAGTCATTTCTACACACAGTATTTGGCAATTGCTTCATTCTTTCACATGTATTCACATACTCACGTTCTCTTTACAACAATACTTCATTCACAGAATAAAGTTCTCGATTTCTAGCACACGTGCTATAAACTCACTCGAGGTTGTGCTTTTTTGTTTATCTATAGGGTTTCACCATGCAACATACTTAAGCACGTCTTTTCCTTCATGCTTATTATTAATCAAACAACATCTCAGGCCGCAAGCTGATATTACTGAAAATATTAGGAATGCTTCTTACCTCAGTTTCATACGCGCTATTTTCCAGATCATGGAATTTTCGTGGCGAACATACGACTCAGCGTCAAACGAGGGTAACGTATTACCCGTTGGCGATCCGTAAATTCTGCGACAACAAGAAAATCCACGCGAGGAAATCACGCAGCACAATTCCACAACAAGAAAGTGTTCCCAGAAAAAGTTATGCGGTCACAAAGAATATTCTGACTTAACAAGGAAAACATACATGCTTGAACCTTTATCTCATATCACCGGGCAAGTGTGCTAACCACTGCGCCACCATACATTCCCTTAAGAGTTCCCAAAATACATAACCTCCATTCATGCACAATCGGGCACATGCTACATATCCGTGAGAACTTGTCTCCCTTATTATTTAGTATTATTAAAGAGTATTTTTCCTTTAAACTTGATCAGGGTTTAAAAGAAAAAATGTTTTGCACGTTTATAAGTTTTAAACAAAAGTGGAGACATTCTTTTTGATTTGCTTTAAACCAATTGTTCTTATTGTAAGTTTTAACCCCAAATGTATTTATTCTTTTTCCACTTTGTTGTTCGAGCTCTTTTGCATTTTAGCTATATGTGTACACCGTTTTACAAATTCTTTTTAAACATTAGCTTATAAAGTATGTTCGTTATTTAAGCTATATTTAAAAGGTAATTTAATTATTTCTGTGTGTTTAAACACACGGCAATTTCTTAAAAGTACCAAAATAGGTGGGGTTTTTGCCAAAACCTTTAACCTTTACCCTTGTAGGTAGACTGATAGAAACAGCTGGCGTCTTTTAGACTGCTTGTAACACGTGGACGAAGCTTGTATTTTTGCATCGAGCTGCTTGGATGCCATTAAAGATTTCTACAAATTATTTTAGCGATCGTGATTGAGACGTTATGGATTCTATCGCTGTTGCTTTGATTTCATCTTTAAGTTTTTTCAGCTCCGCTGAATTACCACGCAAACGGCAAGGTGAGTGCAATGCCTGCATGTCTTGTCTGCCTGCCGCAACTAATATACAATAACGCGCCGTTCTTTATAGCCTTCAATATTGTTTTCTAAAGGCTAGCGATGTAATTTATTGTAAATACGTGTTTCCCAACACGGCATTTACTTTTCTAGGTAGATTTTGGGCTTCGTACGGCCATTAATTAATCTGTGCTGCCCTGTGAGTGCCGTTTCATTTTACTGGACAGCCAGTCTCGTGCCATCAGTTTCAATCTTGTTGTATTCCATATATTTTGTCCAATTTTAGTCCCACTTATGCGTTAAACTTAAAAGTCCAACCTTAAAGTTCACTCTCATACCGTAGGTAGCAGACGCTACCACGATTCGCCGACAGATGTCGGGCTTTTTTCCAGCCTCATGCACTGTGCCGAGTTTGACAAGTCCGCCTCTTGTCTTTTGATGGGATAAATTAATCAGGCCAGGCATGTTAAGGCAGTTTTAATTCTCGGCCGGAGTCCATGACCGTGCGCAACCAATCGAAATATATATATCAAATATTATTACCGAGCCTCCCATTCATCAGTGTAAGCATATGTTTAATATATATATAAAATATTATAATTAATATATAATAATATAATTATTAATGTAGCCACAATCCTGCCGACTACGCCATTATGTTTCCTGCAGAGGCATTAGCTCTCTTGGAAATGTGTTCTTTTAATATTGTGGCTTATTAAATAATTAAACAATATCATAATATACCAGAAAAGGCGATATCCCTCCCATAGTGATTACGGTACAAGAATCACATGAGACAAAATATCTTTTAGCTTACATTTACTGGCGTTTTACGCAGTTACAGAGGGAGGCATATGGACAGACTTTATCCAGGTGGGAATCTGGATCAACACAGTCAGCCATTTTTCCGTCCCTACGCTGGGAGGGTTTCCAACACCTATGGTTGGCACAGCCTCGAAGGGTCTGGCCACTGTCCAGACCTTTTATATGGTTCTTGCTTCATTTGCTGGTCTTCTCGTTTCCAAACAAGGGCTGAATTCCTCTCCCACAAAATACAGAAATATCATAGTGCTTACATGTCGATTCTCATTCTCCCAAGAAGGAAAGAAGGTTTGTGCTGATAGAGGACAGAAATACCTAACCTGTGTTTAAGCTGACTATACAAGCCTCCAGTTGTCTTTGGCTATCTAATCCAATGCTTGGTCAGCAATTCTAACTGCTGAGCCTCTGTGTGCCACAGTTAACATGCACATGTGAATAAAACTCATAACAGTATTGTCCAGATACAGTGACATAAAGAAAAATGTAGTATTACACTCCCGTTTACAAATATTATGTATGAGATGGAAAGAAAGGCGAATCTAATCAGAGGGATTTTAAGCTGTGAGCAACAGACATGTGCAAACATTTCTCTTTAGGGATTAGGCTATGGGATTGCCTGAGTCATTGCTAGGACTTATACAAAAATCAAAAGTCAAGTTTGTCCCTAAATACATCTTTCTGATTGCTTGAGCTCTTGTCTCTTAATTTAAGAGGACTTAAAGTTTGGACATTTGCTAAATGTGAGCCATTGTAAATAACATTGGTCACATAACACATACAAATGCATAGCGTTTCAATGACCAGTAAAAAAAAATGCTGTTGCCCATGAAAAATAAATACCCAAATGATAATTGACTGACATTTAAGCTAAACTTAAAAGAAGTGGTGAGGTGGCCTTCTGCTGTTATGCACCTAAAATCTGGAATAGCCTGCCAATAGGAATTTGCCAGGCTAATACAGTAGAGCAGTTTAAAACACTGCTGAAAACACATTACTTTAACATGGCCTGTCTATAACTTCAATTTAACTTAATCCTGATACTCTATATGTTCAATTCATCATAATAACTATTCATGGTGGCTCTAAAATTAGTACTGACTCCTACTCTCTTTTCTGTTTCTTTTTCCGGTTTCTTTGTGGTGGCGGCCTGCGCCACCTCCACCTACTCAAAGCATCATGATGCTCCAACATTGATGGACTAAAAGCCAGAAGTCTACGTGACAATCATCATCAAGTCCTTCCGTGAGAATCCTAACTACAAAGAGGACTGTTTCATTTATGTTAGGTAGAATACCCAGAGGGGACTGGGCAGTCTCATAGACTGGAATCCCTGCAGATTTTATTTTTTTCTCCAGCCGTCTGGAGTTTTTTTTTCTGTCCACCCTGGCCATTGGACCTTACTTTTATTCTATGTTAATTAATGTTGACTTATTTTATTTTCTTACTGTGTCTTTTATTTTTCTATTCTTCGTTATGTAAAGCACTTTGAGCACATTTTTTGTATGAAAATGTGCTATATAAATAAATGTTGTTGCTGTTGTTATTACTGAATTAATAATAAAAACATAAACAAATTAAATTTAGTCATGTATGGAAGCAAAAACAAATATAATAAACAAACAAATGAGACATTTCTAACATCTCTGGCCATTAATAAGATTAAAGGAATACTCCTCCTAAAAATGCTGTTATGTAACTTATGCCATGTAGTCTGTAGTGATGACTCAGAAATATTTTTAATCTCATATTTTTGCGGAGCAGGGGATATCAGTGTTTTGAAAAGAATAGGACTCAATAGTGACCAACACTGGCCAAAAGCAAACATTATCAGAAATAGCTATAAAAAAAAATCTCATCATAAAGTGATATTCCCACAACATGCAAAACACAGGATCATTCTTTTGAATTGACCAATGAATGATTGGGTAAGGTGGGGCTTCAATTCAAAAGTACAGTCTCTCGTGAAGTGGCTTCCTGTTTGTGAACTGCTTTCATTTTAACAATACTTTAACAAACGCTCCATCGTTTGCTTGTTGTGAGCATACAACTGGAAGACTTGATTGTGTGGATTATGTGACACAAGTAATGTGAGAATTTTTTTTCATGCACATTTTTGATATGTTTTCTGTTGTTTAGTGTTAATCTCCATTGGGTACTGTTCTGTCAGAAACTTTGTTATGTCATTCTCCATGAGAAACATGAGATAAAAGTTTTTCTCAGCCATCATGTAGAGTGACAAATAAAATAATTTTTGGGTGGAGTAATCTGTTAAATAGGATTTTAAAATGGATGGATAAATTTGCAAAATGTCCTGAACCTAGGGTGGCATGGTGGCGCAGTGGTAGTGCTGATGCCTTGCAGTAAGGATACCTGGGTTTGCTTCCTGGGTCCTTCCTGCGCAGAGTTTGCATGTTCTCCCCGTGTCTGTATGGGTTTCCTCCCACTTTTCCCTAGTGTGTATGTGTTTGTGTGTGCCCTGCGGTGGGCTGACACCCTGCCTGGGATTTGTTTCTGCCTTGTGCTGGCTGGGATTGGCTCCAGCAGACCCCAATGATCCTGTGTTAAGATAGAGCGAGTTGGATAATGGATAGATGGATGGATGTCCTGAACCTACCAAAGAGAAGTGTGCAATATAATGATAAAGTTTTTGGAACTATAATTTCTTTTTTTTTTTTGGTAAAACGTTATTACTTTGCTATCCATAATCTCACCTATAGATTTGTGCATTCTGAACAAATTACAAATGTGTTTAGTATCTGAGCTACAGTTTGAAAGCTTTCAATTTTTATGTGCCTAGACTCTCATCTGGGCATGGATGTGCAGCTCGTGTGGTGTATGGCATAGTGCTTTAACTAAAATTTTATTTTGGCTTCATGAAATCAGCATTAAATCAATTAACCTGCATGGATGTATAGGCTTCTGAAAACCCAGACATTAAGCATTTTGGGCAGGCATACTGTAAAAACTAATAAATGATACAGACAGAGAGTTGACATTTGAACTGGTCAGAAATCACTTTTTTGTAGGTTTTGCCTTGTGGAGCCACATTTGGAAGGCAGATGAGATTTAATGAAAGTGCATGAAATCAGAATGTTCCTACTGTCTGATCTTAAGTCTGATTTCATTCTGCTCTCATTAAACGCTACTGTTAGTTATTTGTGAATTAATTAAACAGCAGCCTTTGAATATGTCAAATTTTGTTTGAAATAATTTACAAAATAGTTTTTTAAGATAATTATTATTATTACAGTTTAATTTATTAATTCACCCATATGAGGTTGGTTTCTGTCTTTCACCACATGGATGAAACAGCAGATTGGAGAGATGGATGAATTATTAACTAATTATCTGTTTCCAATACAGATGTATTGCAGCCTTTTCTTTCAAAAGGATGTCTTCCTTGATTTGCAGCTACACATCCCAAAAGTTTACTTTAAATTCTTTGAACTCTCTTAAGCATACTTCCTGCAAATGTGAAATTTAGCACAGTGTTATGCAAAATGACATAACAACACACACAAAAAAAATACCAAGCATGTTTGGTTCACTACTCTTTGTGTACAATGCTCTACTATTGGAAGTAAATAAAGCTGTTCATTTGATTTATACTTTTAACCTCAACAATGAACAAATCATGAATATACTTTGCAATTATAGCACTTTCTGGTTAAGGATGACATTTAGGGTTCAGGAGTATTCCATGAAATCCCTGGACTCAATGAAGAAAAATTCTAATTCTGATGTATGAATTTCCTAATAAAACTAGCAATTTCATTTGAAAAAAGTTTACCCTAAGGCTACAGCCATAAGCAATGGATTCCTAGATAAAGAAAAACAATAAAGTGAAGGTTCCATAAAGGCATAAATCTACATTTTAAACAAATTATTTTTTTAAAGATTTGAAATATTACAGTTAATTACTACAATTAAGTTTTAGAAATCAGTGTTAAAGGCGTTGGTCCATTAAAGTCTCTTCAACTTGTTTGTGAAAATAAAGATTAGCAACTAGCATTCCTCATCCATTTTATATGGAACTGTGCCGCTTTCATAAGGTCTCTGAGTGGATACAACTGTGTACCGCAGTCCAGATTAGTATGTCTTTATCTGATATCATCCCAAACCTGTGCATTTTCTCCCTTTGTTCTATTTACTGTATTAGTTCTGTTTCAGACCTTTCATGCCTATGTTTTGTATATATAGTTTTGTTGATGGTGTGTTGTTTATTGATCTGGCACCACCACTGAACTTGTTCAAAAATTAAAATCCTTCAAATTGTAATTCTATTTAGTGTAATTTGTTGCTCAATAATTTTATTTAATGATTTGTGCAGTGATAATGCTGCTGCCTCACAGTAAGAAGACCCGGATTCGGATTGTGAAAATAAACCTTCTAAACACTAAACTCTGCTTTAGGTTTACTTAATAGATGGGAGGTTACTGCTTATTTGAGAGTATGCAATCAACACAACAACATTTTGTTAATTTAATATTAGGTAATTTGGTTTAACAAATCTGTCTGTTTAGCAGTTATCAATAATGATTGGTTTGAGAAACTCAGTTAACTTAATTTTACTGCTGTTAGAGTAACTAATTTGGCTATTGTTACATTAATTACAATGAAATGTATTTGAGTTATTCATTCATTTAAAATTAGGTAATTTGGATTAACAAATCTGTTTGTTTACCAATTATCAATTACAATAGGTTTAAGTAACTCAAATAAGTTATAGTAACCTAATTTTACTGCTGTTAGAGTAACTAATTTGGCTATTGTTATATAAATTACAGTGAGCTGTATTTGAATTATTTAATTTGTTTACATGGAATTTTTACATACTGTATAACTGAATTAAGTTAATAATTAATTATTTTTCCCTACTCTTTGTGTATCTTTAGATTCTACTAGAAAATACTTATATTTATATTGCATTTACATTGTTATAATGTGTCGCTCTCTGAAGCAACTTGTGATGAAAATTTCACGTAAGAAGCACTACATGAAATTAAGACACTGAATCAAAATTCATGTCTCATATATAAAAAGGAAATTGGTTCCCTATGAAGATGATACTAAGTCCCCAAGCGCCATGTGACAATAGGGCAAACTCAAGTGCCACTGTAACACCCATTATAATGCTATTTTATTTTAAAATGATTGTCAATATTGTTATGTTATAGTTTCACAATATAATCTTAAAGCGCAGAAAGAGACAATGTACTTGTTTTCCTCATACACAAACAGCACATGCTAAGAATCAAAACTTGAGCAAAGGTTATAGTAAGTGTTATAAATTCAATGGCACACACCTTAATTGGAGTTGAGCAGAGCACTCATCTAGTCAATCAATTTGTAAACAGGGTGAGATCTAAAAAAATCTTCATATTGTTTAATTGGGTGAGTTTCAGGCCACTTGCTCCGAATGGTCTGCTTATGTAACTGTAATTACAAAATGCTTGGTGAACTGGAGCTACATAACAAAATATACTCTAACAGAGATAAAATGTAAAAAACTTTTTGTTGCTGCTGCAGACATTTTTTATACATAGCTGGGGGACCAGAGTGGTAAGTATTCCCAGTTACCTCTAATTTGGGATTCGGGGAAGTGGGCAACAACCCCTCAGGGACACCACTGTCTATGAGGGTTCAAGGGAATTGAATACCCATACTCAAATGTTACAATGTTGGGGAGACTTTGGCTTTAGCAGCTACTATGATGACCATATTGATGCTTATTCAATCAAAGTTTGTCATAAACAGTTTCCTAATCATCAAGAAATAAGGTCCATTTTTTTTTCTAATTTGTTTTTTTTTAATTATTAATCACAATCTTTTTATATAAGGTGTTATGGCATTTTAAGAGAGTATAGTAGAAGATATACATACAAAAACCTAATGTAAATGATCTGAGTATATGTAGATAAAAACAATTCAGTTTTCAGTTTTACATGTTGGAAATATGTAGGAGTGAGGTGGCTTTTTGAATTCATTTTCTACTTTGCAGTACACATTTTTTGAACACCGACGCAGCAGAAAGCATAAACAGAATGTCCAACGTAACCAGTTGGCATTTGAAAAGAACTCATACTTAAAATTCCCAAGAAGATTTCAGTAAAAAAAAAAAAACTGCCAAGAACACTGGAACTTTATTAACAAAGGGCAGACTAATATGCGTTATAGTTAGCTGGAGTCAGGATAGTCTTTTCTCAGTGTAGTTGAGCTTATCTGACTAAGACATTGTAACTTTAATGCTTAACCTAACTAGTCTCTCATAGTGCTTGTTCCACTGAAATGCATTCATTTTTCTTGAGTTGTTGGGGTCTTATTAGGTAAAATCAAAGGGGAAGAACAAGGGTGATGCACAATATAAAGCAAATGTTTCATTCCCACCCATAGAAAGAAGGCGGTCATCCCAGAAGATGTGTGATGTCACTTCTGTCCCACCCTGGAAGAACCTGACCCTTCTGTCTATTCTCTATAAGGATGGCAAAACCAGAAAAGGTTGTTCATTGTAGAACCAGCTGTTGTGCAGCATGGACCTTTACACAAGTCAATGGTCAATTTCAACCACTTGATTGTGTAGCCTACTGCCCTTTCTTTTGTTAAAAATCTATTTACGGTTGTCAACAATTAACTGGGGCACTCTGGCTGGTATTCTGATTACACTTGAGAAAAGGCAATTTATAATGAAAAGAACCAGAACACGAGATGTTAACTATGTTTCAAGCAAGTTTGTGACAAGATATCAATCCTGTGTTTTCACCAAATCCAATAAACAGAACACTAAGATGTAGTCAGAATTTGAAAACACAAAAGTCACTATTTAGGATCAAAGAAAATACCCTTGCCACATGCTGAAATTTGTATTATTCAGTCTTGAATAATCAGAAAGTGTATGGCATCAAATTTAAAAACAACACTATGGTGATGTCACACTCCAGGTTACCCCTGAATTACAAGGCTGTTGTCAGAATACACAAAAATACTAGCAAATAGGACAATAACGGTGCCACAATCAGAAGAAAAAATTATTTTAACACTCTAAGAGTGGACGTAAATAAAACAGCTGAATTCTTCATCCAAGAAAACACTTAATGAATACAAAACTAGACACAAATAGTGTGGAAAACATCAGAAAATAATTTTAAAAGGACTTGGATCATAACAACAGTGACCTCAAATCTTTTTCTGACCTCTGAATTTTGGTTTTACTATATATATATGTGTGTGTATTTATATTAACATTAGTGCCGCGGGGAAGTTACATGATTTGCTCCATGTCATACCAGGAGCCAGAGATGGGGATTGGATTTCTGAGTCGCTATGACATATTGCTTGCCTAAATACAAATAATAAAGCCTTGGTATTCCATCCAGTATCTGTGAGTCAAATTCGAGTGTATTGAAACGTGTCAAAAACTGTCCTAACACCTTGGTGAATACAAAGAACATTTTAAAATATTGCTTTTGCTTCTTGGTACATAGACACCAGTCAAATTCTAGTAGGAACTTCAGTAAATTATTGTGACATAAGTAATCTCCTTTCCCAAGAGAGTTAGCCTAAGCCATTCTTGTTTAATGGAAAATAATAAAACCAACATCTGACATCTTTGTGGTTAAAGATAAGAGCTCCAACCATTCATAATCAAACCAGCTTAATCCAGTTCAGTGTCAAGGGGATTAAAGTCTATCAGGTGAAAGGCAGGATACAACACTGGATGGAGAGAACAATCTGCTTTCACTCAAATTCAGCCATCTTATGGTCACCAATTAATCTAACCTGTATGTCTTTGGAATGACAGAGAATTATTAGAGTTGTCACAGAAAGCTGAAATAAAACTCTAGGAGAATATACAAACTCCATACAGAAGGAACTATAGCAATGTGAATTAGCAGTACTCACCCCTTGGTCAGTCACGGTAAGATGGCAAGCTGTCCTCTGAATTAATCTGAGTTCATCCCATAAATGTTTTGTAGTGATGTTCTGTTGCTATTTCCAGTTTCTTGATGAGCCTCATATTTAAGTAAGTCAATTTTTTTAATTTAATGCACACAGAGGTTAAGGAAAATACAGTACTAGTTTAAGACCATGCTAAAAGTAAGGTCTGGTGATAACCTGAAGAAATAAAAAATAAAATACTGGATATTGTTAGACATAAAACAAAGTGCACAGAGTGGTAGTGAGTGACACATCCTTATAGAATGTGACATTAAGTGTAGTCTCTTTAGATTTTTTCTTTGCTCAGCCAAGAGGTTACAGTGAATGGCACATTATAGGCATTAAATGTGCTGTTTTTTTCCAAATGTAACAAAAATGTAACAGCAAGCAGAAGAGCATAACAATGATATGTGATGTCTTTTCTAGCAGAGGGCAGTTTGCCATGTTCTTTTCTACACATTGTATGGCTCAGAAACACATTACTCAAAAGATATTGAGCACCAAAACTTCAAAGTATCTTGTCAACTTGTTGATCTCATGCTCTCTTTTTCTATTATTCATGAACAAGGTCCAGGGAAACCTGAACTCCTAAGGGTGGTTGTTCCTCCCTCACCTGGAGAAAGCAATCCACTCTTTTCTAAGAGAGAACCAAGACTCCAAGAATCAAGATCCTTATCCCATCCACTTCAATTTAAATGTGTTTCTAGAAAAATGCTGCTTTCTCTAGTATGCAAAATTATTTTCATTCTGCATGCTATGAAGCTCTATTGGCTTTGCAGTGTTCTGGGTTTAACCTTGGGTGTACGTGTGTACATATGCATACCGATCATTCCAGTTTAGTAATGGAGCTCGAAGGCTAGGGCCTTTTTTTTTTTTCATTAATTTTATTGCAATCCATACAAAGCTTTCAAGTTTTTACAAAAAGAAAAATTGAGTTAGGAACAGATCGATCCCCACCCCTAAGAGAGAGAGCAAGCCTTACGGTGTTAAATTTAAGGCTTGTAAACATACCTAAATTAAAAAATTCTCTGTGCTTTATGAACTTATTTTAAAATATTACTGATTAGATCCTGCCATGTTTTGAAAAAAGTTTGTACAGATCCTCTAACTGAGTATTTGATTTTTTCCAATTTCAAATAATATAACACATCGGTTTCCCACTGACTTAAAAGAGTTTATCAGAATAAGTCTGCGTACCAAAAGTGTAGTGAGTGCAATCACACTTTGTTTGTCTTTCTCCACTTTAAGCCCCTCTGGAAGAACCCCAAACACAGCTGTTAATGGGTTAGGAGGGATTGTGAGTCCAAGGCTGTCTGAAAGGTAAATAAAATTTTCGTCCAGAATAATGTTAATTTGGTGCAGGCCCAGAACATGTGACCCAGTGAGGCTGGGACTTGGTTGCAACGTTCGCAGGTTGGATCATGCCCTGGAAAGATTTTGGAGAGTTTTAGTCGAGACAGATGTGCTCGATATATAATTTTAAGTTGTATAATTGTATGCTTTGCGCATATGGAACCCGAGTGAATTCTCTGCATTGCTACTTTCCACTCTTTTTCTGATATATTAATTGAGAGATATTTTTCCCAGTGTCCTCTTGGATCTTTGAAAGGGAGGGATTGTAAAATGATTTTATATATTGCAGAGATGGAGTCTAAATCATTGAGATTGAGCAATATTTTTTCCAGCATGGATGAGGGTGCAAGATGAGGAAAATCTGGAAGGTTCTGTTTAACAAAGTTCCTGATTTGAAGATAGTGAAAGAAATGTGTAGCTGGAATGTTAAATTTGGAATGTAATTGTTCATAGGATGCAAAGATGTTGTCTATATAAAGATCTTTAAGCAAGTTAATTCCAAATTTTTTCCAGATATTAAAAACTGTATATGTTCATGAAGGTTGAAAGAGGCTGTTCTCTTGCAGAGGTGCCACAGATAGAAGCTTCTCCGTCTTAAAATGCTTTCTACATTGGTTTCAGATTCTAAGTGAGTGGAGCACAATTGGGTTATTTGTATATTGCAGATAACGTGTGTTTATTGGAGCACAGAGCAAGGAATACAAAGAAGTACTGCAGGATTTTACTTCTATTGCGGTCCAAGTTTCTTATTGCCTGTATATTTGCTGCCCAGTAATAAAACTGGAAGTTAGGTAGAGCCATGCCACCTTCTGCCTTTTGTCTTTGTAGGGTCGCTCTTTTGATGCGTGGATGTTTTGAATTCCAAATAAATTAGGTTATTGTTGAATCTAATTGCCTAAAGAATGATTTATTAATGTATATTGGAGTGTTTTGAAATAAAAAAGGAGCTTAGGAAGAATATTCATCTTAACAGTGTTAATTCTTCCAGCTAGTGTGAGATGAAGGGTTGACCATCTATGCAAGTCTTCTTTAATTTTTTCCATGCAGATGGCGAAATTTTGTTGATAAAGAGCTTTATGTTTACTTGTGATGTTTACCCCGAGGTATTTAAACTGTTCTGCAATGATAAAAGGTAAAAAAATCTAATATTATATGCTTGAGAATTCACTGGAAAGAGTACACTTTTATTCAGATTAATTCTGAGACCAAAGATCTTTTGAAATTCTGTGAGTGCTGCTAAGACTGCAGGCACAGAATTTTCTGGGTCTGAAATATACATTACTATATCATCTGCATATACAGTGGAACCTCGATTATCCGGTCTTCAATTAACCGTGCATTTGGTTATCCGGGATCGCCTAAAAAAAAGTGTGAGACATCACAAGACCGCCAAGATTTCGCCACCAAGAATTCCGACTACAGGAATGTACACTACGTGTGTCACAGCTAAAGTTTTCTTTGTCAATGGGTTTCTGAGAATTATTCTAAAAGGATTGAAAGTACAGTATAGCATCTGTGCACCAGCCAGGCGATCCCCTGCTATGAAAAACCAGTAGACTTAATCTGATGCAGAGGACTCGTTCTGAACACTCCTCCTCCCCTTTTTCCAAATTCAGATGACTGCCATTTGTCAATAAATTTTGTATGGGTCGCACGGTCCGTGTAGGCGACGCCTTGTTCCGGGTTCATTCAGTTGGCGTCCGCACCTCGAGGTTAGAAAGCAGTTTTGCATAAGTTCATGTCGAAATGTCAGGGTCCAGTGCGGGAGCAATAAGAAAAAGAGTTGTTTTGTCAATTGCTACGAAACTGCAAATTGTTGAACGTGCTGAAAAGGGGGAATCAATTGCTAAGCTTTCATCGGAATTTAACATAGGAAATAAAACAGTGCGTGGTATTGTTCGGAAGAAAGATGAACTCTACAAGTTTGTAACTTCATCCAATACATTTAACAGGACGAGTGCACACAAGACAACAAACGGTTCAAAATTTAACGATCTGGATAGAGCTGTGTTCGAATGGTATAAGCAAAAACGCGTCGAGGGATGTCCTGTATCCAGGCCATTGCTGCTCGAAAAAGCGAAATGGTTTCACTGTGAGATGAAGATTCCTGAACCATTTGCTGCATCTCAAGGATGGCTGCAATGTTTCAAATCTCGCCACGGAATTAGACAGTTGGATATCCAAGGTGAGAAACTAAGCGGTGATTCTGATACTGCAGCACTATACGTAACAGAATTTAAACGTCTTGTCGAGGCTCATGATCTTTCACCTGACCAACTTTATAATGCTGATGAGACTGGTTTGTACTGGAAGGCTTTGCCGTCAAAAACGCTCGTATCAAAAGAAGAAAAGTCTGCTCCAGGTCACAAGTCCAGTAAGGAACGAATAACAGTGCTAGCATGCGCTAACGCTAGTGGTTCGCACAAATTGAAACTCATATGCATTGGAAAGTCTAAGAATCCACGATCATTTAAGGGAACACAAATGCGCAATTCTCCTGTCCTATACTACAATCAGACCAAAGCATGGATGAACAGAGAGATTTTTAAAGATTGTTTTTTTAAACATTTTGTTCCTGCTGTTCGAGACCATCTATGCTCCATATATTTGCCACAAAGAGCTGTGTTACTGTTGGACAACGCACCTTCCCATCCAAACAAAAATGTCCTGAAAACAAGCGATGACCAGATTTTGCATATCTTCCTCCAAACGTGACGTCGCTTAAGCAACCTATGGACCAGGGCGTCTTAGAAGCATTTAAGTGTCGTTACAGGAAATCTTTACTCCGTTCAGTCTTGGAAGAAGACGGAGATCTCTGTGAGTTTTACAAGAAATGGACAATTAAGGACGCAATTTTCTCATGTTCAGAGAGTTGAGATGACATGCCGAACTTAACCTTTCGAAAGTCATGGCGAAAAGTGTTCCCTGATGTAATGGATGGTGTTGAAAACGTCAATGACAGTGAAAGCCAAGAAATAACAGCGGCATCGATTTTGGAGGAAATTCAAAATGTAAATGGATTTGAAGACGTCAATAGAGAAAACATCGAAGAATGGCTACTCTCTGATAATGATCAACCTGGATATCAAGTGAAAGACGATGCTGCCCTTGCTGCAGAAGTGAAGTCAAGTGCAGAATTGCCTGAAGAAAGCGACGATGACGCAGTTGAAGATGAACCTTCAGAAAAGAAAGTTTCGATTGCAGAAGCGCTAAATTGTACCAAAACATTGCTAGACTTTCTTGAGCAGGAAGCGGATTCAAATTTTAGTGACATCCTAACACTTCGCAAGCTCCGCACGTCAATAAAATTGAAGCGCTGCAAGAACACAAAGCAGCGTCTCCTGTCTGATTTTGTCAAGAAAACTTCATAAACAACACAAGAAAGGTAAGAATTTCACTGTACAGCACCTATTCTAGCACTTGTGAATTTCTATAATTATTTTTGATTATCTGTGATTTTTGATTATCCAGATGACGGGCGCCGGTCATTAAATTGGATAATTGAGGTTGTACTGTAATGAGATTTTCTGTTTCAGTCCTTCTCTGCTAATCCCCTTTATCTGATCAGTATTTTGACAATGTATTGCTAGTGGTTCAATGGTGTAAAAGAGTGAGGAGGAGACAGCAAAAAGGTTTGTGGTTTTCCGGCCCCGTATATTGTCGACAACCCACAATACTTCAAAAAAATTGGTCATAAATATAAACACAACAACTGTTCATAAGCGTGACACCGAAGCATGGCGTCGGCGGCCATTTTATGGAGGAGGAGCTGGAAGTGGAGGAATGCTGGGAAGGAACCGTGAGGGAGGATGGGATCGATGATGTCAGGAAAGATGGCGGAGGAAGGGCGGAAGTAGACATGGTGCGGGCAAACCCGGCTTATGGTGGCGGAGCATCTTTTTTCCTGTAAGGAAGCATAGGGAGAAAGTTAGTACCCCGCCATTCCCTGCCGCCGAATATCTTCCTAGGTGTGTCAAGATCCTTCCGCGGTCTCCCACTCGCACGTGCGTGACAATGGCAATCGCAAACAGCAGCGGTGACAAGGGGCATCCTTGTCTTGTGCCACATTCTAGTTTAAAGTAGTCTGAGCAAATGTTGTTGATGGAAACTGAAGATTCTGGGTTAGTATAAAGTAATTTAATCCATGCACAAATGTTTAATCCATGCCAAACCCAAACTTCTCCAATGTAGTAAAAAGGTGTTTCTATTCAATCATGTCGAATGCTTTTTCTGCATCCAATGATAATAATATTTCTGGGGTGTTTGCTTTAGTTGTTGAGTATATTACATTAAACAGGCGTCGAAGATTTGAAGATAAGTGCCGGCCCCTAATAAATCCGGTTTGGTCTTGTGATATTACCGAGGGGAGCACTTTCTCCATCCTTCTGGCTATGATTTTAGAGAGTATTTTAATGTCGTTATTCAGAAGTGAAATTGGTCTGTATGATGCACATTGTAACAAGTCCTTATTTTGTTTTGGAAAAACAGTGATTAGCGCTTGGAGAAAGGTTTGAGGAAGAGATTGGTTATCTCTGGCTTCTGTAAATGTTGCTAATAGGAGGGGAGCTAGCTGAGCGGAGAATTTCTTGTAAAATTCTGCAGGGTAGCCATCAGGGCCTGCTGCTTTCCCGCCTTGGAGTGACTTTATAGTATCTAGTAATTCTGATAACGCCAGAGGTTTATCAAGTTCCTCCACACTAAAAGCGTCTATTTGTGGTATCTGTAATGTATCCAGAAATGCATTAGATTGTGTATTGTCTTCTTTAAACTCAGTAGTATATAGGGATTTGTAGTAGTCTCGGAAAGTGTGTATTATATTTTTGTGTTCGACGATTTTATCTCCGTTTGTGTTAGTGATTACCGAGATTGCGTTGCGCACTTCTTACTTGTGAATTTGTTGAGCGAAAAGCTTATAAGCTTTCTCTCCATGTTCATAGTAATGATGTCTGGATTTGTAGATTAGTTGTTCAGTTTCTTTAGTTGTCAAGAGGTTTAATTCCTAATGCAGAGTCTGCCTTCTCCTATGTAGAGTCTCACTTGGTAGTCTGGCGTGTTCTTCATCTATTTTAGTAATTTTGGTTTTTATCTCTGCTACTTTCTTGGCTTCGGATTTATTTCTGTGGGAAAGATATGAGATAATCTGTCCTCTTAAGAAGGCCTCGGAGGATGTATTTGTCTCTAGAAAGAATTTGATTTGTTTGGATATAAATTCCGTACAATTCTCGTCTGCTAATAGAAGCGGGTTGAGGCACCATCTGCGGGGTGAGTGTATGGGGCTTAGTAATTTTAGCTCCAAGATCATAGGTGCATGATCAGAAATAACAATAGCATCGTATTTGCAAGATTTAATCTTAGGCAAGAAGTTATTGTCTATAAAGAAGTAATCAATCCTTGAGTAGCAATGATGTACTGGTGAGTAGAAAGAATATGTTCTTGAATTTGGGTTTAAAAACCTCCAGGGGTCTGATAAGTTGTGATCAGATATAAACTTGTAATTATCTTTGCGGTGTTAGATGCCATTCCCCCTGTGGATGAAGTCCTATCTAAAAGTGGATTTAGAACACAATTAAAGTCCCCAGCCATTATAACTTTATGAGTGTTCAGATTGGGAATGGATGCAAATAAATTTTGTATAAATTCCTTATCATCAACATTAGGTGCATAAACATTTATCAAAATCATTTTACAGTTAGATAAATCTCCCATGACCATTACATATCTCCCTTCAGGATCCAATACTACATCTGATGCTACAAATGGTACTGTTTTATGTATGAGAATTCCCACACCTCTAGTTTTCTTTGTAAAACTAGAACAGAACATTTGGCCAGTCCAGTCTTTTTGCAGCCGGAGAGTTTTTGATGTCATTTTATAGTCTTAACTGGAAGTGAGACAGCTTCGGTCTTAATTTCCTATTTCCCCTAGAGTTGTTGCCATGCAGCTTATTATTACGTCGGTAGTCATAATTATAAAGATTGAGAGGATAGATTAGGTATAGATCAGGCCTGCTCTCTTTCTCTCTCCCCCTTAACCCCCCACCTCCCCTTTTGCCTCCCCAAGTGAGGCTAAAACCCACTTCACACAGTCCCAGTCCTCTGACATTCCCAGAGACAGAGCACATCCAAAGCAAAACATGCCCCAATGCAGCGGCGCTTTAGGGTTAAAAGATAGAGATATCTATTACCAATATAGTCTTAAAAAAATAAAAAAAGAGATTTGCACTTAAAATATAATATATATAGGCTAGGGCATTTTAATGGCAATTTACAATTGTAGTTCAAATTTTTGACGTTTAAGGGTCAGAAGTGACAACTTTAGCTTCACTCACTGCTGAGGAGGACAACCTGAGAGCTGGTTTTTGTTTTAAATAACAGGTAAGATCAATCTGCAATGCTTTCAAATAAACCCCATTTATTCAGTGAATCTAAGGGAGCCTGTGAACCATTTAGTTCATAATAGCAAACGCTGACTAACACAGGGAAATATAAACTTACTAGCAGAATACCCGCGCTTCGCAGCGGAGAAGTAGTGTGTTAAAGAAGTTATGAAAAGAAAAGCAAACATTTTAAAAATAACGTAAGATGATTGTTAATGTAATTGTTTTGTCATTGATATGAGTGTTGTTGTCATATCTATCTATTTATATATATCTGTATATTATATATATATATATATATATATATATATATATATATAGCAAAATACCTGCGCTTGGCAGCGGAGAAGTAAAAAGAAAAGGAAACATTTTAATAATAGCGTAACATGATTGACAATATAATTGTTTTGTCATTGTCATGAGTGTTGCTGGTATATATATATATATATATATATATATATATATATACATACATATATACATATATACAAATATAGACATATATATATACACATACTGTATATATACACACACACATATATATACATATATACACATATACATATCTACATATATACTGTATATACACATATATATACAAATCTACATATATATCTGTATATATATGTATTAGGGGTGGGACTCGATTAAAAAAATTAATCCAATTAATTAGAGGCTGTGTAAGAATTAATCTTGATTAATCGTATGTAATCGCACATGTACAAATCGCAAATGTTTTTTTTTTTTTAATTTAAAAGGGTTTTAGTGGGCGACAGAATCAAATAATAGACATGGACATGAATATTGTAAACTGAAGCTGTTTTAATTTCTGAAAAAAAGCTTTTAAACTGCATTTGAATTCAAAACAGAAACAAAAATATCATCCCTGGTTAAAATTGGGCAGACTTAAAAATAAAGTGGTAGTTTAAGTACTTTAAGTACATTTTCAGAATAGTATTGTCTTTAAATAATAATAACCAAAATTTCAACATAAAGTGCAGTTTTCTTCTTAAAAAAAAAGTCAGAAACATAAAAGGTAATTTGACCAACTTAATCTTTAAACTCTGAGTAACATTAGCCAAAATTATTTTGTACATTAGGCTAAAACAGTGTGATCATTGAACATTTTGTAATTAGATGTATTTAGAATTACTAACGGTCACGGAAGTCCAATGATCCCCAGTAAGAGCCACAAAGTCCGCTTTCTGTAATGCATCTAATTTTGCTTGCTTTTCAGTGTGCACAAAACCATGCTTTTATCAAGGCTTCGCTCAGGTAGTCGAAATGATCAGTCGTAGGAGCGCGCTTTATTCCGACTCTAACATTTTTGTAGCTGTGATGTGTGCATCAGTGTAATGGATGTACCAGGAAATCATGCATTGACAAAAGTTCCGTTTGCTTGGAATTGAAAGTGTGATTAAATCGTTATTTTTAAGCGTTATGGAGTACATGCATCGAAGCTTCTCAGCTGTGCTTGTGCTAAGAAAGGGAAACATTTTAAAAATAACGTAACATGATTCTGCGTTAACCGAATATTTTTTCATACGTCCCAAACCAAGGAGATGCGAAGGTAAAATGAATCGGGTAGCGCGCGTACATACTCAGTGCATCCCCTCTCGGGAATCGAACCTCGGCGTTAGAGGCGAAGACTCTACAATTGAGCCACAGCGTGTGGCTTGTCTATGCTAGTATGTATGTAGATCGGGTATATATATACATTTATATATATACCGCGTATCGAGTGGAGAAGTAGAAGTTATGAAAAGAAAAGGGAACATTTTAAAAATAACGTAACATGATTGTCAATATACAGTAATTGTTTTGTGAGTGTTATTGAATGTTGCTGTCATCAAGGATTTGATTATCATTATTTGTTTCAATCAGGGTCGTATTTGTACGATGTGTTGTGTTCAAGTTACATTCCGTGTTTGTCAATCGTTGTAAAGATAAGAGGTTTCATTCATCGATTAGTTTCTTACTGCATCAATAAACAGCTCGTCTTCCTCTTTATCTGAGATGTGACAAACTGCATGCGGGTTTTTTTACACTGTCTTCCTTTAGCAGGACATTCACTTTTTCCACCGTGTGCTTTGTTTCGCAGTAGCTGCACTTATGAATATGATTGTATGTATAAGGCGCTTCATATTTTTTGCTGCCTTCTCAATTGTGTAATTGGTTTTGTTCAGCACTCTTTGGAACTGTTGCTATTTGTCTGTGCACTGCGTCAGTTCACGTGAGCAGCTTGGTGTTCTTGCATCGAAGGTTCCCAGCTGTACTGGTGCCATCTCTGTGTAATGTCAGCTAAGACCCGGCACTTAAAAGTTTCTCTCGCAGTTTCAATGAGTTTGTGCCAAACACCACCCTGACCATCTCATCTTCCTCTGCATAAGCACAGTCCTTCACCCGTGAATATTTACCGGCAGTGTTTGTATTGGATTGCCGCTGATGGACGGCCTTATATGGGCAGGCACTAAATTACAAACGCTAGTGGCAGCCTGTCTATGAACTTAATTTAATATAAACTTACGGTTCACGTCGTGCTTTGTTTCCGCTGTAGCTGTACTTATGAATATGCTTGTATGCATCATTTGCTTCATAATGTTTTTCTGCCTTCTCAATTGTGAAATGGCGTTTTGTGCTCATCGCTGTTTGGAGTTCTTCCTTGTTCTCTACGTACTTACGTAGGAGGCGTGATGATGTCACACGAAACTCCGCCCCCCACGGCCATCTCCAACTCAACTCCATTACATTATATGGAGAAAAATAGCTTCCAGTTATGACCATTACGCTTAGAATTTCGAAATGAAACCTGCCCACTTTTGTAAGTAAGCTGTAAGGAATAAGCCTGCCAAATTTCAGCCTTCTACCTACACGGGAAGTTGGAGAATTATTGATGAGTCAGTGAGTGAGTGAGTGAGTGAGTGAGGGCTTTGCCTTTTATTAGTATAGATAAAGACTGAGATATCTTGCATAACACACTTGCACTCATCACACAATATACCATGTATGGATAAAACAGTAAAGACAGTTTAAAGGTCCTCGATAAAGACTTGTCATATGATCGAGTTGGTGCTATCTTATGGTGCAGCTAGAAGAAAATCTAAGCTATGTCAAAAAGACATAGATAATGGATTGTTGACGCTCAATTTTTATAAAAGCCACCAATTAAGCCTTATATGTGCCTTTCTACTTCATGGAAAAGAATGCAGCAGTATAATGCCCAGTTTAAAAAAAAATGTAACATCCTGGTACAGAAAGTACAGTTATGTATGTAAAAAATATTTTTTTCAACCAGACAGCTCCAGAGCCTGATATTCAGGTCATGCAATTTGTGTAATCTATATATTCTTTCTGTTTTATTATGTTTTTCCTTTTTTATTTCAAAACCATCTGATTCCAAATTTGAGGTTTTGATATTTCATTTTAGGCATTCCATAGGCAAGAGATTTTTTGCTGCGGAAGTAAGTGTATTTTGTTAGATCTGAGATTGAGCATACACCAGTATCCCATTTTTGATTGATTTTTAGTGATGTGAAAGGTGAATGAAGTTTGTTTGTGTAAATAGTCATGAACAAAAAAGGGACAGATAGCACTATATAGGTAAGTTACATTAATTGAAGTCTGCACACATAAAGGAAAATTCTAGTAAAGTTCATGCCACAAGCACCACAGCTACTACTAGAAATGTTGCTATCTGACAGTTTGTGTTGTGAATACTCTGAATTCGCAGTTTCTTTCTAGGCAGAATTCTGTTGCTATCATATATAACAGATTGATAATAATTCTTTTAATTATTCTTCTATTAATTGAATTATTCCTGGATAGCTGACTGGTAACATTGGACTGGAATGATGCATACACAGAGCTACCCCTTCCTATACACAAATCACACATTGCACATGGGGCCCTTGGTCAGAGGGCTGGTGTAGGGAGCCTCAATGGAGGTTCACAGACCTCTGTGATTCAGGAGCTCCACTAGGATGGCATGGTTTTGTTACTTAGTTTAATTGACTTAAGTTATATAACTCCTCCCACAACCCTAATCTTAACCATAGTGTAACTGGCCTTATCACATAATATGTCAGACTTACAATGCAAAGCAACAACTTTCTAAACAGAGCAGAGCTTTGGAGGACCACAGGCTGACTATGCTGGGGTTATTGCTGTTTAAAGAATTGTCAAATTGAAGTTCTTAATAGTCAGCAGTTGTGATCATTTTCCAATAATGAGCAGAGAGATGGCTTCAAGTAAACATCAAGTCCAGAGCACAGAAAAGAAAAAAAATATGAAGCAGCTCATGTGTTTTACAAATCTAAATTTGTCCAACTTACAGTAAGCTAACAAATGTTGCATTAACTGCTGCTACACTAAAGCTAGTGTTTTACTGAAGTAACACTGGACTATGAATAGCATTAGGTGTATTAGTTTTAACATATAGTGTTTAACAGATAATACCTGAGTTCCCAAATGACACATGGTTGAGGATTATTTATTACCACCATATGCAGTAGACCTCAAGATCTTTTCATGATGTTAAAGGCTGATAATGACATCTGAAGTGCTCTGAGTGTTTTCCAAGGACGCAGCTCTTTACACATTTATTGGCAGCAAGTTAGTATTGTTTTATGTTTTTTTTAATCTAATTTGATTGGACAATCGTCGATGCAGTATGTCATGTTGAAGTGAGTGGTTCACAGTTCACACCCTCCTTTAATGTTACGTAACTACACATGAGCGAGCACAACTTTAAGAAGATTCAAGTGGAACTTCAGAAATCAAAGAAAATTTGGTTATTTCTTTAACATCAGAATTACCAAAGCCTACAAAAAAACTCATAATCCCGGCCAACCTTAAATCCGTTCGCACCTGTCCGTCAGCATCTTTTGTGTTGTAAATGTGTCGATAAGCACAAGCAGCAAGCAGCCTGCTATCACATCCTCCCTATCACTGCAAAAAGGGCAAAACGCTCTCCCAGCTGAATCCTTGTTCATCTGGGAGTGAGGTACCTGGAGCTAAATAGGGTAAATAATATATTGTTATTTGGAACACATGTATTTCATGTGTGTTCCATGTCTACAGAGATCTATGTAAGTGTAAGATGGCAGGAAATGCAAGAAATGTTGAACACATACCTAAAAGACAAACTTTTTCATATTTTAGTACTAAAAACAAAATTTTGACATGAAGTGTATAATGTGCGAAGACTGAAGTCCATCACAAAACATAATCCCAAACAGGACTTTGCATGATACGTTGAAGCACAGGTGTGGGGCAGACTGACTGGCAGGATGAGTCGGAAGACATCGGACAACACTCAAATGTAGGTGAAATGAGAGCATAGAGTTTCTTTATTTTTATAGTTATTGGTTGTACTTCATTGTACAAAGTGCTTGTTACATTAAAAATTCAATATTTTAATCTGTGACTGTGATGGACATTTTTGGGACTGGGGTTTGGGGTTTGGTGGTGCCCCCTACTGGTTTTATTGCAGACTAAAATGTGTGATTTTCCATTTATGCTAAAAAAACATGCAAATGTATCTCTCTTATTAGGCTCTATAAAATGACCTCTCTATCTGTGTAAATTCATGTTTATTTCTTTCTTTCTTTCATGTATATGTAGGAGCACAACCTTTGAAACAGACAGTTACATAGTTTTGAATGTAGCTCATGAATAGCAAATTTGTGTATAAAAGAAATGTAACTGATATTTTAAAGACATTTGTCACTAGTCAGCTAGACATTAATGAACGACTTCACAAGATAAGTATTGTGCTATTGATTGGGAAAAATACTTTATTAGCCATTGCCTGTAAATATTTAAAAATAAATTTAAAATATCATTTAATGACATGTATAACTATTTGAAAGTATTTATAAATTGTTACCCAAATGTTTTTTTCAACAGGATTTCATTCCCACAGTCAAGGAAATTAAGTTGGCTGCTGCTATCAAAAGCATGAGAAACCATTTGTTTGAAGTTCTCAGTTTCTTTTTGCAGCAGATGGCTAATTTTTGGTGCAACGTCATAAAATAAAATGATGCCTCAGATTGCCATTTTTAAAACACACAAGCATCATAAACAAGGTGCAATGATCCTACTGACTTTACTGTAGAGCATGTGGAGCCAGAGTGAGATACAGGAGGACAAGAGTGTTAAGTTCATAGTTCCCCAGAAATGCCACATACAGTATACTGTATATCTCTATATAGTATATATCATTGTGAACTGGAAAGGAAGGAGTGTGAATGCATTAATTATCACATTTATTGGAAAAATCTATTAATAAGTTGTTTCTGCAGCTGCAAAAATGCAAATTGGCGAAAGGTCCATCACCAGTTAAATCTGCTTAGCAAAGAGCAAAGACTTCAAGAAGAGATACCAATGAAATACAGAGTTTGTTTAATCTGAGAGGATTTTTGCTGAAAATATGCAACCAAAGAAGAGAGTGAGTGGGTTTGTACTTAATTTACCACATTATACTACATATTGTATATTGTGAAGGTGTATCCAACTAGTGAGATTTTCCAGACGTAGGGACATCACCAAGTAGGTTAAATGCAGAGGAAAGTCCTCCAGAAGAGACAGACAGAGATAGAGAGAGTCACCTTGGTAGCAAATAGGTACTGAATATGCCACTTAGTGGAAGCAGGTAGCTCAAGGGGGCAGTACTAATGATGTCTTCTCTATTGAGAAAAGAGATTGTTTGCCTAAGGGGAAATATGGTAAAGAGGAATGGTAAAAGGTGAAAGACTTCATTGGCTGCTTGATGGCACATTGTCTCAGGGAGGATCTAAATTGACCATATACTGGCCCTTTGAGGGCAGGAGACGGCTCAGGCTTGCAATGACACCAGAAACCACTAGAAGGGGCCCTTGCTTGGTGTTACCTGAAAAAAAAAGTTAAGTTCTGCTCCTTACTAGAATCAATTTTAGGATTTGTTGGAGAAATGACCCCTGGAAGGGGTTTAAGATGGCCTCATGGCCTGCGTTACATTAAATCCAGAGTCTGGATGTTTGTTGAAAAAAAGGTTTAGATAAAGAGATGCAAGGATTAAGAGGAAAAACTCTTTGTGAAAGAGGCAGGGATTGTTCAGGTGTACCGGGCAGGTCACCAAATGGCTACGACTGTGTGCCAGGAAGACAGAACTGCAACACTAGTCAGGCTCAAAAGGGGTTATGCGATATGTGAAGTACTGTATATTTTCGGCGGAAGTAAGGGCAATCCAGAAAAGATGGACTAATGCTTTGTTCACATTCTGTTGGAGTATTCAGATATTCGAGTTGTGATCTTTCACCTTTCCAGTTCAGAGCATTAACGTGAATTTTTGCCCAGAATATTAGGAAAAAAGTGTAGCAGTGCTACAACTTAATGGACTCCAATTCCCAGCTGCACCAAGGGTATTACCCTGATTGAACATCTGCAATGGAGGCAGGGGCCGCTGGGGACAAGAAGGGTCGATGGGAACTTTAAGAGAGAGCCATCTAAACAGAGAAAGGAGCACCATTGTTAATTTGTCGGCACTTTTGCCGTTTGCCTGTGTGGATATTACGTGCTTTTCCTACATGACTGTTGTATTGGATTCAAGTTTTGTCTCATGCCCATCTGCATCATCTTTGTTGAAGGGAGTGCTCCCACTCATGTCAAGATGAAACGCTTCAGAAACAGTAGGACAAACTTTATATTCTCCTCTGCAGTTCCCAGGATCTGACACCCAAGGCTTCATTTGTCAATCTGTTACATGAAACTGATTCATGGACATTGTCATAGGTGTTTATTGTTGTTGGTTGTATTAGCTATCGCCGAAGGGGAAGGGGAGGGTTATTTGATTTTTTTGTTGTTTTTTGACATTTTGTTTCCATTTAATATATTATTCATTTGGGTGGCACAGTGGCGCAGTGGCTGGCGCTGCTGCCTTGCAGTTAGGAGACCTGGGTTCGCTTCCCAGGTCCACCAGGTGTGGGAGTTTGTCTGTTCTCCCTGTGTCTGCGTGGGGTTTCTCCTGGTACTCCGGTTTCCTCCCACAGTCCACAGACATGCAGGTTAGGTGCATTGGTGATCCTAAATTGTCCCTAGTGGGTGCGTGTGTGTGTGTGCGCTGCGGTGGGCTGGTGCTCCACCCGGGGTTTGTTTCCTGCCTTGCGTCCTATGTTGGCTGGGATTGGCTTCAGCAGACTCCCATGACCCTGTAGTTAGGATGTAGTGAGATGGATATTATTCATTCATTTATTTTATTTATTGGATTTTGTATCTCTGTCTGTGAGTGAGTGAGGGTTGGGCCAAGACTGGGTACGTTCCTGGAATCCCCACCAAAAAAAATAAATAAATCACCGTCCCTTTGATGGTGTGAATCTGAGCGGCACTGAGCTGCTACAAACAAGAGGTCACTGTTGATTTGTTATTTGGTGTGTAAAAGGGCAACAAAAGACAAACTGTATATTTTTCATGAAAATAACGAGCAAGTTAAATGTATGTGGGTCCTCCCTATGTGGAGTTTGCATGTTCTCCCTGTGTCAGCGTGGGTTTCCACTGGGTACTCCCGTTTCCTTCCACAGTCCAAAGACATGTAGGTTAGGTGCACTGGCAATTCTAAATTGTCCCTAGTGCTTGGTGTGTGTGTGTGTGTGCGCACCCTGCCTGGGGTTTGTTTCCTGCCTTGCACCCTGTGTTGGCTGGGATTGGCTCCAGCAGACCCCCGTGATCCTGTGTTAGGATATAGTGGGTTGGATAATGGATGGATGAAGTTAAATGTATGACTTCATTCCGAATGCAATTTGACTACAAAAATGTAATTTTTTGATGACCAGGTTATATTTTTTATTTTATACAATTGACTAAAGTGAAAGGTCGGCATTATGTCCCAACTTGAGAAGTCAGGTAGTTTTTGTTTTCTTCAAATTATAGCTCTGAGTTCCTAAGGTGTTCATGTGGAATTTCCAACTTGGAAAATCATATAGCTTGTGATTGCACAATAACATGGCACTCTTACTCCAGCAGAAACTACACTTCCCATGAGCTACTGTGGGAATCTGGACTACTGCAGTAGAACAATGTTGCTGCCAAATAATATGAATACGGTTCATTTAAAGAACATCTCTTGCCAAAACGTGGCCTCTTAGTCTAGATGTGTAGTGTCTTGCCATGTCCTCACCTCCATCACCTTGCACCAAAAAATGTATTTATTTTGGTTACATATAAATAAGACTGGCTTGTTATTTTCCCATGTAATAGATCACAAAAGTGCTTGTAAATTCCATAGCAATGAGCCCAACAGTATGTTTAGCTGGTTTGTTATCACAAATGATTGTGCCTAATCACATGGCACACTGAATCCTGCAATGTACACATGCTGAAGTCCATTTATCCAATCCTTTGTAAATGTGTCAATAAAATATAATTTTCATATAACTCTCCATTTTCAAGCTTGCTTAATCAAGTTCAGTTTTGCAGGTGCAAAACCTTATTTTGGCAGCAATAGACTCATGTCATGAATCAACTGAAGATGTGGTGCCAGTCTGGATTTTCGGTAAACTAATAACAGTGAAATTCACAGCTTTTTGTTTTCCCTATATACAACTGTGAGTGGAAAAAAAACACACCAAAATGTTTTTCATCACATCTTCAACAATAGTCGGCTGATTTACTTAATGTTTGATAAAAAGTGTATGTAATATGTTTTCCCACAACAGTTGTATTAATTACTCACAAGTTTATACAATGTTCCAAATTTTATCAAAATCGGCCGACTATTGTTGAAGATGTGATGAAAAACATTTTGGTCTGTTTTTTTTCCACTCACAGTGTAGATGTATTTCTTACATGTTGTGCATTTTACAAAGTGCCCTAATGTAGGGCTGAGCTACTGTTATTCTAATTATATCACTGTGTAATCCACAATAGGTATCTACTGTTCCATTCATAAGCGCCACATAAAAACTTATATGATGTTCATTTTCTCCTTGAAAAGAAACAGATTGTCAGTTCCCAATGACTGTCAGGAGTCCATCAAGAAAAAAACAAATCAGAGGCAGGCAGGGCAATATCCTTAGCTAAAACACACCAAGCTTTACAGCTAAGTGAAACTTGGTTAAATAAATAGTTCAATTCTCTTAACACAATTTTGTATATTTTTTTCTTATCTTATAGCAGTTAGCTATCCTTGCATAATTTTCCATAATTGCTAATGGTCTCATAACCCCAAAATGTTGCCAATCGTCCTGGCTTAAGCTGCATCATTCATGAAGGAGACACTGTAGCAGGCAGCTGCCGAAGTCTTCTGTGCAGCCTGCAGGCAGGCAGCAGACACATCAAGTCACTGCAGTGCTAATCAGCAGCATGCATGAGGAGCCCCTGGCTTGCGTCTCGACCCCTTTGACTCTGGATTCTTTGTAAACAGCTGTCTGTTTCTCCTCCTGCCAGTTGCACTATAAACGCCTTGTCAAGAAGCCAATTTGACTCTGACAGCTTTTTCTGTGGCGGTTAATTGAGGTGAAAGATACACTTGACATTTATCTAAGTGCTTCGGGGAAGATTAAGACATATTTTTTTGCGTGTCTTTCCCGTATTAAAGGAGGTCACTGGCTATGGTTCTTTTAATATGCCTGCACAATTAATAACCTCTTAATGCTCCAACACACCACCAGCTCTCCTTTCAATGGCTGATAAAAAGGCTTCTTCCTCACACTTCCCTAATCTCTGCCTTCCATTCATTCCCAGGGCATGCCGTTTGCTTACACTTATTCATTTATTTATCTATTTAATCACCCTGTTTCAAATTAATACCAGCTGACAAAAATCTAAAGGTTAACTATCTAATGTAGCTCTACAATGAAATAAACCCTTTGGCGTATTTCACTCTAAAGCCTGTTCTGTATTTAATGAATCATGCAAACTGCACCTGCCATGAGTTGTTAACAGCAATAAATGGTTGTGCCACTGACAATGCCCTCTGTAGAGGATATATTTGACAATATACCAAATCCTAACCCCACAAGATAATGATATATCAGAGACCCCTTTCTTATTCAAGATAATTCCATTTTTTCTCTCCTAGGAAATGTTTCAGACGCGTGATCAGGGGACCAACTGGCAGACCAACAATTACAGCAGCCCAGGTAAGCAGAGAGCTGAGGAAACTCTGTGCCAGCAAAGCAGCGGGTCCAGATGGAGTATATACAGACCTCAGTATGTGTGTCTCGGGAATTACAGGTCTGACATTGTGCTCAGCAACACAGGAGAGCTGCAGGGGACTGTACTTTCTCCGGTCCTGTTCACCCTATATACATCAGAATTCCAATACAACTCAGAGTCCTGTCATGTGCACAAGTTTGCTGATGACACTCCTATTGTGGGCTGCATCAGGAGTGGGCAGGAGGAGGAGTATAAGAACCTAATCAAGGACTGTTAAATGGTGCGACTCAAACCACCTACAACTGAACACCAGCAAAACCAAGGAGCTGGTGGTGGATTTTAGGAGGACCAGGCCCCTCATGGACCCCGTGATCATCATAGGTGACTGTGTGCAGAGGGTGCAGACCTATAAGTGTGCTGGAGTGCAGCTGAATGATAAATTGGACTGGGGTGCAGATATTGATGTTCTGTGCAAGAGAGGACAGAGCCAACTATACTTCCTTAGAAGGCTGGCGTCCTTCAACATCTGCAATAAGATGCTGCAGATGTTCTATCAGATGGTTGTGGCGAGCACCCTCTTCTATGCAGTGGTGTGCTGGGGAGGCAGCATAAAGAAGAGGGACGCCTCATGCCTGGACAAACTGTGAGGAAGGCAGGCTCTATTGTAGACATGGAGCTGGATAGTTTGACATCTGTGGCAGAGTGAGGGGCACTGAGCAGGCTCCTGTCAATCATGGAGAATCCGCTGCATCCACTGAACAATATAATCTCCAGACAGAGGAGCAGCTTCAGCAACAGGCTGCTGTCACTGTCCTGCTCCATTGACAGACTGACTGACAGACAGACATTGACAATATGTGACTCTTCAATTCCACCCGGAGGAGTAAATGTTAACATTATTCAAAGTTATTGTCTGTCTGTTATACTTTCATTGTTATCACTCTTTAATTTAATATTGTTCTTTACCAATATGCTGCTGCTGGAGCCATCAATTCCGATCCACGCCGGCCTCATTTAAGAGGGAGCAGTGGAACGATGATTCCCTGCGGTTTGCCCAGAATGCTATGGTTCTGCCAAACAGCACACAGGCCGACGGTTCCACACCACGCGAACCCTTCTTTGTCCTTGAAAATGATCTGCTGTATCGGGTGGCGACCCACGAGGGCGAGGTGCGGAAGTTGTTGCTGACAGACTGAGGAGATCATTCCTGAATTTCCCCTTGGGATTAATAAAGTATCTATCTATCTATCTATCTATCTATCTATCTATCTATCTATCTATCTATCTATCTATCTATCTATCTATCTATCTATCTCTGTGTGTTAGTTTTAGAAATTCTACAAGTTTCACAAGACCTATAGTTGCAGGTTTATAAATCTTCTTCCTGATGGCACCCTTCATTTATTCACAGCTAGACAAATAAAGTATAAATAAGGAGTGCCCTCTCAGAGTTGGGGGAGAGATCCTGCCCCAAGTGGAGGAGTTCAAGTATCTCGGGGTCTTGTTCACGAGTGAGGGAAGAATGGAGCGTGAGATCGACAGGCGGATCGGTGCGGCGTCCGCAGTGATGCGGGCTCTGCATCGGTCTGTCGTGGTGAAAAAGGAGCTGAGCCGTAAGGCAAAGCTCTCAATTTACCAGTCGATCTACGCTCCTACCCTCACCTATGGTCATGAGCTATGGGTAGTGACCGAAAGAACAAGATCGCGAATACAAGCGGCTGAAATGAGTTTCCTCCGCAGGATGTCTGGGCTTTCCCTTAAAGATAGGGTGAGAAGCTCAGTCATCCGGGAGGGGCTCAGAGTAGAGCCGCTGCTCCTCCGCATCGAGAGGAGTCAGATGAGGTGGCTCGGGCATCTGATCAGGATGCCTCCTGGACGCCTCCCTGGTGAGGTGTTCCGGGCACGTCCAACCGGGAGGAGGCCCCGGGGAAGACCCAGGACACGCTGGAGGGACTATATCTCCCGGCTGGCCTGGGAGCATGGGATTCTCCCGGAAGAGCTGGAAGAAGTGGCGGGAGAGGGAAGTCTGGGCCTCTCTGCTTAAGCTGCTGCCCCCGCGACCCGACCTCGGATAAGCGGAAGAGGATGGATGGATGTATGGATGGATGGATTTTAAATCCTTTCAGCCTTTGACATCTGAAGCCAAATCACTAAATGGTTAAAGCCCCACAATAATACCACAAAGCAATTGACTGCAGAGTACCTGGCCTGGGCCCAACGTAAAGCTTTCTGTAGGTCAGTGTGAGCCCACGGTTGGAAGAACTTGGTAAAATACAGAAGAACTAATACAGCTAGTCAATCAGCACTGAGACACTTATCCATCTTACAGAAGAAAAACTGAAAAAAAATCAAAACAAGAAGACCTCAACCCAATAAATCAAACAGAGAGTGTATAGACAAGGGCAGGGCTGCAAGAACTAAACAATGTCATCAGTAACAATTGATGCTAAAAATACTTGCCAATAAATTTTGTTGTCAGTTAGTTAAAATGTTGTTTCAGGGTTTGAATTTTAGCATAGGATTGCAGATTTCAAATGTAATATTTAAAAATCTTGCATAGCTTTACTTTATAAAGCAATCCTGCTCTGCAAAAAAATTCCTTTCATTACTGTCATTTTTATCCCATTATGAGATTAGTTGAGAAATAAAAATACATGACTCGTTCAGTCGCAATTGTTTTACCTAATGGTGTCATACATTTGAATGAGTTGAAATGATGGAGAGAATTTTATCTCTTTAATAAAGCACTACATCCTTGGACTGTAATGAATTCCATAGCCTGTCCAACTCTCCACCCATTTTCTAACTGACTTCTCCAGTCCAAGGTTATTGGAAGGTGGTGGCTATCTTGGTTACACTGGGTGCAACAAAGGGTCCTGCCTTGGATGGGACATCACTGTTGCACACACCAATATATACATATACAACGGTATGAAATCAAGCTGTTCCATATGCTCATTCCAAAATAAAATGTGTTTATTTAGTGTTAGAAAACTTGGCCAGATATTCAAATGATACAGCTTGCATTGCTTTGAACCACAAGGAAAATCAACTTTCCAGTGATATGACATGTAATGTGTTAACAGAGGTGCACAAACATTAGTGGGGCAACTAAAACAACAAACAGCATTTAATTGTTGAAAACAAATCAACAAACACAATTTTTTGTGGTTCATTTTTGTATATGAAGGCAAAATAATGGTTATTACTATAAAAATTAAAATTCAACTAATATAGTGAAAGCACATAAAACAGAAATTTGAATGTTACAGGAGTGAATGAGATACTGACTCCAGTTAGGAGTAATTACTTCACTGACAGTCAAATTCAGAAATAATTCTGGATTAGTATGCAGGCATAAGCAATAGTAAAGTTTGAACACATATGTGAGGTAGCTTGTAAAGAACCAAACAAAGGGTGCTTTACAGAAATTCTGAAATAATAATAATCCTAAATTGACAAGTCTATTTTCACAAAGGTAGTCTTAAAATTGGGACAAATCCTAAAAAAGGAGGCAGTGATTTGGAAAATTAAAGCATTACATTTTTTTGACATTTGAAATTTAAATTGATTTGACTTATCTATTAAAAATTACTCTTCATAAATATTTTTAATAAGCTAATGTCATCTTCCCCAACTGATACAAACAATGCCACAACCCTGTCATATTATTGCAGTCTGTGTAAATGAAAATATCCTGAATACCTTGGAATCTAGTAATTCCTGTGACAATAATATGTTTAAATATTTATTTCTCATACTGATTTTTTAGTTATTGGGGGAAAATGTCCTGGAATACATTTTTTATGTGCATGTGCTTAAATAAATCAGGTACTCCATGATGATTATTTAGTTCTAAATCCAATCCCGAAATCATATAAAACAAGTTTTATTTCTCCTGGCAGCCATCTTGTGTGCGTTGTTTGCACCACAGCTTGCTTTAGATGCTAAGGTAACCTTTCCTATCATTGGGGTGGCATGAGTTTTCATTTATCCTTTTGATCTCAAATTTCATTTTTCTCTTTGGTTTCATTGTTTTGGCACTAAAAGATATCTCACTTTTGACCCTTTTCTGTTTTGTATCTCTCTCCTAGTTTGCTCTTTATAAACCTGGTTTACTAACCTAACATTAAACCAACACCCCACTTCCATTTGTTGTTACATTAATGGGAATACCTCCTCTCTCTCACGCCTGACATTTTAGCCCTGAATGTAGTATGTACCTCACCTCATTGACCAAGAGTAATAAAAGTCTCATTTTGAGATATCACAGAGACAGAAGTTGTAAATACGGTGGAAGTTCAATGACCTTAAAAGTGTTGAGTAAAATGGCAAAAATTGTCCATCTTTTCTAGGATTTGTAAAAATGAGATCACTCAATATGACAGCACAGCCATGATGTGGGAGCACCTGAAGAGAAAATGCATTGAAATAATATTGATCTCTCTGTTTCTTACATTTGGGCATAACCCAGCAACTCTCTTTGTCACTTTCTTCTGTTTCTTCTGTCAGTTCAAAATCATTATCTGACAGTGCAGAACCTGAAAAATCAATAATATGTAAAACTTCTTTTGATGATAGCAATGGTAGGTATTTGATGCCAAACTCTAAAGAAAAAGGATGCCTAAAATACGTGACACTTAGTTGATTTTGTGGTCTTTGCTGCCATTCAGTCGATACCATCACTCTAGGCTAATTTTGTCAATATCATATATTTGCACATTCACAGCGCCATAACATCAGTGCTCTTTTAGGACATAAAGTTAGAACAGTTTTAGAACAGAGGTTAAGATTAGGGTGTGGTGTGAATGGCGCCATAAGTTCAGTTCAGGTTTAGGACATAACAACAATACCATACCAGGCACATATGTTTTAGGGTGGATGTTTTGGTTAGTGGTTGGTGTGATTACCGTTTAGTGTGAATGGTATCCATATTCTTCATGCTATAAACTTTATATCTAGTATTTTTGGTTCAATACACACCCATCTAAAATATTGTAGTTTTTTTTACAACCTTATATATAGCCCTCAACAATTGCTGTTCGAAGTTAGATTTTCTATCCAAATGTATAAAAGTTCCATCCTGTTTATGCAAAATTCCACCCTAAAACTGCAGTGATGGCATATCCTAATACTGCACAGAAATCAAGGCAGTGCAGCTCTGCAAATAGATGCTTCTTCTTTTGTCAATGGTTGACAGTGGTTTTAGTTTTCTATGCCTTGACATCGACAACAGCCTTGAAAGTGTTAAACTTGATCTTAAAGTTAATAAGAAGTACAAAGACCGTGTTCTAGTCTCATTGTTTTTGTGTCAACTCCAGATGGATTAAGGGGCTTCTGTAATAAATTACGATGACTTAACCAAGTGTCAACATTTGATGCCTACTCTATGCCCATGACACCCAAGGACACACTCATTTAGTAACAGTAGTTGATTTGACTACAGAGTATTGGCAGGTCCCTTTGGCTGAGGCAGGAAAAGGAAAAAATACAGGTACAATTCCATTACAATGATATCTTTACAATTAAATTTTCATTACAAAAAAGTATTTTTATGGTCCCGACAGTTTCCCCATATGACATGAGTCTATAGAAATCTTGTTACTACAAAATAAATTCAGCAGATACTTTCATTACAACAAAGTGCCCAAAAGACCTTGAAATGCCTGAGTGAATCATCCACAGAACAGTTAGTTCTCAGGTCGCAGCTCAGTTGTGCACAATGATCCCCCAAACAGAAATACTGTAATTTTTTTTTTTTCTTTCTTCAAACTTTCCTTGTACTTTTTCTTTTTTTTTTTTTTGCTGTTTTTGGTGGTTTTCAGTGATACCTTTTACTTATTGCTCGTCAATATTTGAAAAACATACATTGGAATTTAACTCATTGTCACCCTCCAATAGAAACTGCAGACATGAAAAAATGATAACAGTTCATATTAGAAAAAAAAAATTAAATTTTTGCAGCTCTCGATTGCAAACGTATGCGAACTGCTGCATTTAAAGATGTCAAAGAAGCAGTTTTTATGTGGTTCAGTGATGCTCGTTCAAGAAACATTCCTATTAATAGGATCTGCCCCAACTGGACAATACACCGAAGAGCTTCCTATAGTACGATCACCGCATCTGTAGAAGACTGCTTATCCATTGCCGGGGCAACAGCAGGCTCACAGCTCTGCTGCGGCTCTTCTCCAAAACAAACACACAAAATCTTGATGACTGATGCAAGGAAAATTGTAAATGTAGGGAACAGGATTACTTGGTCACTAACTTGGCCACAGCCCTGCCTGACTGCTGTATCTGTGTATAGGAGAGTGGCAGATCACACGACAATAAATAACCCTGCTGTTCATGTTTCAAGCTCAATAAAGTTAGTTTTGCTAAATTACTGAGACTAAGCCTCGTGTTTTGGGGTGCAAGACAGGGACTTATAGCACAACCCCAATCTTTTAGGATTTGCTTCTGTGTCGCTTCACTGAAGCAATGCTGTGAGTCTGCTGTTGCCCTTGTGACAGGTGTCTGGTCACACTTACAGGTATTCTAACCTAGACACTGTTAAAATATCCAACTATGCCACCCAGCTTCCCTCTCTGGCTGGACCCACAACCGTCTTCTTTTGGGGCTGTCTCTTCCTCCCTCGGGGTAAGTGTTGCCTTCCGTGTCCCTTACGTTACACCAGCCACATGCCCCAGTCTGCCAGTGAGCTCTCTACAAGTCTTTACAGCATTCTCAGTGGACTGTCCCTCCCTTCCCCTTCACCTTCCCAGAAGTTTAAATCTCCTTCAGTCCCTGCCATTATCAGTTCTGGACAATCGGATTAAACAATGGCACATCTAAATTTCCTGGGTTTAACAATTAATGAAGACACAAGTTAATAAAATGTATTTTTACCAACCATTAATGAGTACAGATCTGCTGATTAGAAGCCAATATTGTCAAATATGTTAATTTCCAAGTCAGGTAAATACAGACATCCTCCAAGGAAGGAGCAGTTCTGTTATCACAACTTGGTATTGTTTGTAATCTCAACCAGCCAAAAACATCAAAGTGGTGACTCCTTTGCAATACAGCAAATACCTACATCCTGCAGGCAGCCTTTTAACTTCTCACCCCCAGTCCCAACAATGGGTGCCTAATGGAACCACCCAGTGTACAAAAAAAGTCCCCCTCTGACATCCCCCCAGACTTAACAATTGTCAGTCCCGGACAATTGGTGTAATCCAGTGGTTCCCAACCTGTTGGGCGGGCCCTCTCTGAAACGGGCTGGGGGTCTCCCCAAATTTTGCCTCCATGACCTGCGCAACTCTATAGCTTCTCTGTCTGGAACATCACAATTTACTTTGGGGGCTGGGTTTCTCTTTGTCCAAACCCCATATATGGGAAGTCCAGGTGGAGATGGTTCGGCCGTTGGGGTAGCTGAAGCACTTAGTGGAGACAAGCAACAAGGCTTTAAAGTATTATGGTGCACATTTTTCTCTCTACCTCCCCCTTCTGCAGTGGCGTAGGAAGGCGAATGTGGTGGGTGCAGCCCGCACCGGGTACCAGCTCTGAGGGGGAGACAAAAATTGCCGGTTTTGTATTAATTTTTGTTACATAAAATAACATGTTAAATAATTTACATGGGCTTTAACAATCCCTAATTGCAGCAAATTGTGGGTGAACGATGTGATGCTGTAATGATTTAGTATTATTGTGTGGTGCGTGGAGAGAGGGTGTGTTCTGTCTCGTTTCTTTTGAACTGTACTGGTGCTCAAGTAAACAAACAACCGGTCCTGTGACTCATTGTCTCATCCCTGCCACAAATGTATCATCGCCCCAAGTCGTTTTGTGCAACAAGATGATATTTTTAACCCGAACATCATAATAATATAGTCGGCGCGAAATGTTTTAGACCATGAAGTGGGCATCCAAGTGGGCACAGCAAAGAAAAAAACAAAAGGCCAAAGTTTTGGAAGTCCAGTCGCTGGCATGCTCTGTGCTGAAATTTCTTAAATCTTCGACATCAACATCAAGTGTGTTTGTTAAATTAGAGCCTAGAGAACGAAACTTGTAAATAATTGAGTTTTCATTAAATTGTATAATAATAAAGTTATGGACTAGGTACTATCACTATAAAAAAAGATTTCTTACATTGTACATTAAACTGGCTTATTAATAAAAAGGCATTTTACTTTTTTTATTCATAAAAAATTGTTTAAAAAATAATTAACATTATGCCCTCTTTACTTAACCAATTGAATAAAAAAATTGCTTTCTCGATAAATTTCATTTTATATTTTGGTGGACGTGGGGGTGACAAGTTTAAACTCCACACCGGGTGCCACCAGAGCTTGCTACGCCACTGCCCTTCTGGTCTCACTTTATACACCACCCCAGAATTCCTTACCTGGTCCAGCACCACATAGGGTTCTTGGTTCCACCAACTGGTCAGCTTCCCTTGTCCTTGTCTACCTCTATTTCTCAACCATACCCTTTCTCCAGGAAGCAATGGAACAGCCAGAGCATTCTTTTCGTGCTGAGTTTTATAATTTTTTGCTGCCTTTTCCATCTTTCCCTTAGCAATCTGACCTGCATATAGTAGCTTCTGCTGGTGTTCCTTCACCCATTCCTACCTGGTGCCCGCAGACTGCAGCCTATCCACCTCCAGAATCACATCTGTCGGGAGTCTCAGATGGCGACCAAAAATCAGATAAGCAGGAGCATAGCCAGTGGAACTGTGAACAGTATTATTATAAATTAACAATAACTGGGGTAGGAAATCAAGCCAACGACTCTTCTTCTTCTCACTTAGGGTTCTTAGCATACCCAGCAGGGTCTGGTTAAATCTCTCATTCATACCATTACCAGCTGGGTGATAGGGAGTAGTCCTACTCTTTTTTACACCATACAGCTCACACAACTGTTGCATTAGGGTGGACTCAAAATTTGGGCCCTTGGTCAGAATGGAAACGCATGGGGCACCCAAAATGTCAGATTACATTAGTCTCTAATGCCTTTACTGTAGTCAGTGCTGTCTGATCTTGCATTGGCACTGCCCATGCATAACCAGAAAACAAATCAGTCATAACTAAAATGTACTGATAGTAATCTTGTGGCCTTCCTAGGGAGAGAAAATCTATAGACACTACCTCTAAAGGAAAAGAAACAGAGATGGGTTGTAAAGGTGCCCTACATGTAGTTCTATCCTTCTGCAGGCTACAACTGACACATCCAGTCTGAAACTGTTGTACCTCCTTCTCCGTGCCTGGCCAGAAAAATTGGCGATGCAGGTTAGCCAAAGTCCTCTCTATTCCTGAATGCCCTGCCGCCTCGTGGAGCACTTTCCACATCTCCAGTCATTCTTGCACTGGGCACCTGGAACCTAGGTTCATGAGTGTTAGGATCTAGTGTCCTACGACACATGACATCCTCAACCAAGACATACCGCTGTAGATTTTGTAGCCATTTTCTTTTCCGGGATTGACAGCTTCTTCCGCTCAGCAGTGGTAGGGCCTCATCCTTGTTTCACAAAGGTTCTTACCGCTTGGAGCTCGGAATCTTGGTCCTGGCTTGTTCTCCATTTAGCACCAATGGAGGGCTAACCCTCATCGAGTGAGGGTACCACAAAGAACTCCTCTGTTCTGACCACCATCTCTGTAGGGGGGTGGGGTACTAACAGGAAATCTGGACAGTGAGTCAGCATTTACATTCTCTTTACCAGAACGGTACTTCACCTCGAAGTCAAATGATGCCAATTGGGCCACCCACCGTTGCTCCACTTCTCCAAGGCATGCTGTCTGCAAATGGGCAACAGGGTTATTGTCCGTATACAAAATGCATTTAGCCCCCATCAAATAAACTTTAAATTTTTTAGTAATGGCCCATTTTAGTGCCAAAAGTTCCAATTTAAAAGAACTGCAATTTAAATCGTTCTGCTCTGCAGGGTGTAAACTTCGGCTGGCATATGCAATCACTCTTACCTGGCCCTCCTGGACCTGTGATAAAACTGCACCCAGTCCATGATAACTAGCATCTGTATATGCAAATGCAAAGGCAGTGGCCTGTGGCAGAGTAGTTTTCAGTAAATCAAATGCCTGTTGACACTCCTGTGTCCAATTTACCTTTCTGTGGCCAAGTCATTTATTTGCCAGGGCTTCAGTGAGCAAAGTAGTCAAAGGCCATGTGATCTTCATAAAAGCCTTTTATAAAACGGCGGTAATAGCCCACTAGGCCCAAAAAGCTCTTACCTGGCTCACAGTCAATGGTGGAGCCCATTCTTGCACTGCTGTCACCTTTTCTGAATCTGGCTCTACCCCCTTCTGGCTGACAACATGTCCCAAAAACTCCACTTGCTTCTGGAACAGTTTACACTTAGTAGGGTGCAGTTTGAGGCCATGCTTCCATAGGCACATCAATATTCCATCAAGATGCCGTAAGTGGGTGGAGAAGTCAGGTGAATACACAATGATGTCATCTAGGTAGACCAAGGCTGATTCAGACAAGTAACCTCGCAGGCACTACTGCATCAGTCTCTGAAAAGTGGCTGGACCATTACAAAGCCCAAAAGGCATACGGTTAAATTCATATAGGCCAAGGGGTGTGGCAAAAGCTGTCCTCTTGATCACAGGGGTACATCTGCACCTGACAGTAGCCTGTAGCGCTTTCTGTTGTTGTGTGGTCAAATCCTTACGCTGGCATAAACTAGCCAGCTCTGGGCTCAGGGTTGGTTGATCAGCCATATCCTACTCCACCAGATGCACCTGCATGACCCCATTGTCGATTGCTTCCAGAACCACTTCATTTGGTCCTCACAGCTCCATGTCATCTAACCAGAACAAGCGGCCCAACTTCTGGTATCGGATTATGAACACAGGGAAAGAGTTCAAGTTTCAAATATGCACAGGTATACGGCCTCCTTTTACCATCGCAACCGTTCGTGCAACTCTCAAAGATGACAGTTCAAACAGGGGTTCCACAAGCCCACAATAGTCTGATCTTCCTACACCAGAAGATGCTTTTCCCCACACCACCACTTCACTTCTGGCAGGGACCCTCACACCACAGTGGTCGGCAAGTCATGCATATCCACAGAATCCATCATTTGCCCGATATGTTTCAGTGCATTGACACACAGCAAAGGCCTTAGACCATGCTTTTTGCATACTGGGAGCTGCTTGTGCCTGCAGGAGCAGAGATTATGTTCATTCCAATCAGCAATGGGCTTGTCTGGACCTCGTCTCTCACAATTACAACCACTCTGGCTGGTAACTTTATAGTAGCCACCTCAAAATCAATGGTGGCATACCCTGTATAGGGGATATCCAACCCATTGGCAACTTTCAGGGTTAGAAGAAACGGGGCCTGCCCAACTTCTATGTTATCTGCAAAATGTTGCTTGAAGAAGCTCTCTTGCATCAGGGTAACCCGGGATCCTGTATCTAACAGTCCATTTAATGTTTTGCCTTCGATGGTGACCTGTACCACGGGACACTCATCACTAAGAGGGGATATGGCCTTTCGGGGATCACTCTCCATCCCTGCTACCTGGCCTACAGCTGCAGGGCTTAAAAGTTTAAAGTAGGTCACCTACTAGCGGATGGACAGTTCCGTGCCAAATGACCTGTTCGTCTGCATTGATTACAAATGGGCCTACCTTGTGAATCCCAGGCATAACAGCTGTTAGTGTGAGGCCTTCTATCTGGCTGAGAGTGTATTAGTGGCTGGGCAGCATCAACCGGTGGAACTGCTGTCCTCAGTTCCTTCAGCAGCTCTTGAATCCATTCCTTCATTTGTGTTTTCAGGTCACCCAGAATCTCTGCCTGTGAATGAGAGTTAATTGTAGAGAACTCACCAATAGCTCCACAAGTTGCTTCCCTGTGTCCCGTATAATTACATTCCGCTTCTAGCAGCAGGGCCTCTTGATGCACTTCCCCAAAAGTTTTACCTGGGTTGTGGTGCACAAATGTCCGTAGTGCTTGTTGCAGTCCACTGTCTTGGAGGCCCAACAAGAGCATATCCCGCAGCTGTATATCGGAGGGGGCTTGGGCTTGGCTACGCCGTTTTAACCTGCAATAAAGTTCCCTCAATCTAAGAACAAATGCTCTAAATAGTTTGTTAGTCCTTTGTGCACAACTGTAAAATTGGGACATCAGAGTAGCTAACGGGACTTGGTCACCATATAATCCATCTAGAAAAAGAAAAATCTTTATAACCCTATCTCTTTCTTCCACACTCAACACACTGACTTCCCATTTGGCATCCCCAGTCAATGCTCACATCACAATACTGACCTTATGTGGTTCCCCATATTCAGCTGCTTCTAATAACCCTTGCATCTGTTCTTTCCACTAAGCATATTTCAAATCTCCTTTTCCCCCACTAAGCTTGGCAATCCAAGGTGCACCAGCAAAAATAGGCATCATCATGATGATAATAAAAAAACACAGTGGAACTAACCCCAAAAATCAATAACTAAATAAAAATAATAAAAAAAAAAATGCCCAGTACTTCCAAGTGTGTTACTCACATTCCCAATCCTGCCGACCACACCAAAATTTATGTGACAAGTGTCTGGTCATACTTACAGGTAATCTAACCTAGACACTGTTAAAATATCTGACTATGCCACGCAGTTTTATTAAGAGACTCGGAACTCCTGAAATTTACCAATGATAGCACACAGGTTTCTTTAAATTGAGTAAACACACAATGAAAGACACAACAGTAATTTCAGGAAAAGCAACAGTAACTTCTATTACACCAGAAAATAAAAGGAAAAGGAAAACACACAGTCCACACTCTAAAAGTCCATCAAAAACAGAATTGGAGGATACAACCTTTACTGGTGCAGAGTCCAGTTTGTACACTGTGTTACCCCAACAATTAATCGTCCAACTGTTCACCGATGCACTCGTTTCCCAACAGAAGTTTTGTCAAATCGTGGAATCCCTGTCAGCGTATCCTCATCGTTCTTTATCTCGAATCTGGGCTCTTTGTGTTGCTGTGACTTAGGCACGCCTCACTTCTCGTCTGCCAGCTTTGCTCAGTCCTTTCATGCAGCTTCCCTCTCTTGCTGGACCCACAACTGTCTTCTTGTGGAGCTGTCTCTTCCTCCCTCAGGGTAAGTTTTGCTGTCCGTGTCCCTCACGTCACACCAGCCATGTACCCCAGTCTGCCAGTGAGCCCCTGTTCTCTCTGCGAGTCTTGGCAGTGTTCTCAGTGGATTGTCCCTCCCTTCGCCTGCCCAGAAGTTTAAATCTCCTTCAGTCCCAGGCATTATCAGTTTTGGACAATCGGATTAAACAATGGCACATCTAAATTTCCTGGGTTTAACAATTAATGAAGACACAAGTTAATAATATGTATTGTTACCAACCATTAATGAGTACAGATCTGCTGATTAGAAGCCAATATTGCCAAATATGTTAATTTCTAAGTCAGGTAAATACAGACATCCTCCAAGGAAGGAGCAGTTCTGTTATCACAACTTGGTATTGTTTGTAATCTCAACCAGCCAAAAACATCAAAGTGGTGACTCCTTTGCAATACAGCAAATACCTATATCCTGCAGACAGCCTTTTAACTTCTCACCCCCAGTCCCAACAATGGGTGCCTAATGGAACCACCCAGAGTACAAAAAAAGTCCCCCTCTGACACCCTGCCCCGGCAACAGACAAACAATCTTCCACAGACGCGGCAATTGCACTTCGGGATGCACTTCGACGTGTTGCCCCATTGGGTGGGGATCCCAAAAAAGTTCAGAAACCTCACAATATGAAGAAGAAGAAAAGTATAATTTAGCTTCTGATTGATAACTGAGCTGCCCACAACATGCTTCCACATTTAGATAATGTTCGCATTGAATTCCTCCCATCCAATTCCACAGCAGTGCTTCAGCCATTGGATTTGGGCATCATTCACACCCTGAAAGTGTATTATCGCAAGGAAATGCTGAGGAAAATTCTCATCAATATAACTTGTAGACAGGAGGAGACTAAAATTAACATGAAAGAAGCCATTGAAATGATTGCAAACGCCTGGACGCAAGTGAAAAAAAGCACTATAGTAACAAAATATTTTTTAGATCCCTGGCAGTTCATTGTAATGGAATTTTACCTGTATGTTTAGCACCTAGGGCGGCACGGTGGCGCAGTGGTAGTGCTGCTACCTCGCAGTTAGGAGACCCGGCTTCGCTTCCCAGGTCCTCCCTGCGTGGAGTTTGCATGTTCTCCCTGTGTCTGTGTGGGTTTCCTCCCACAGTCCAAAGACATGCAGGTTAGTTGGATTGGTGATTCTAAATTGGCCCTAGTGTGTGCTTAGTGTGTTTGTGTGTGTCCTGCGGTGGGCTGGCGCTCTGCCCAGGATTGCTTCCTGCCTTGTGCCATGTGTTGGCTGGGATTGACTCCAGCAGACCCCTGTGTTTGGATTCAGCGGGTTGGAAGATGGATGGATGTTTAGCACCTGTAATGGACAGTATTAGTTAAAGTAATGCATAGAAAAATACCCTTTCACTCCTGATACACATTAGATTAGATTTGGAAGATACATGGGAAAAGGGCTTAAGTGCTACACAGCGGTCAAACCTCTTCATTTTGTCTACAGCCAAGAAGAAGACCTAGACCAACCAGAACAGCCCTGGCATCATCCTGGCATCCATGCCTTGAAAAAATGGCACCACTTGGCTGGTGACCCAGTGGTATTTTGGAAAGAAAATTAAACACGTTCTGAAACATCTACTAAATAGTGCTCTAACTCTTCCTAATGTTTTTTTTTTTTTTGGTTCTTTCTTTTCAGAAACTTGTCACTATATATGTATTCACTGCCTATAAAAAATTATTGTACCCTATCAAAATCATTAACTTTTGTCACATGTATATTTGGGAAATTAAAAATAATTTATTGTAACTATCTCAAGCTGCAGTTACACATTATCATCCCCAAAATCAAAGTGAAAACATTTTAAAAATCCATAACAATTACTATGATTTAGTGAAATACCTGATTTGGGTAAGCGATCAGCCACTTAGAGTAGTTATTGTTAACTTTCTCAGGAACAACCAATCACTTTTCAGATCACACACCATGCTAACTGGCCCCCACTTGACATCACTTGTGGTGGTTCTGATTACTTGAGAATTAATCCAGTTGTTTGTTGAGGATTCCACTGCTAGAAGCTAATGGCAACACAAATAACTGCCATGTGACAAAAGGTTTTATGGTCAAATGAGACCAATATTGAAAATTTTGGAGTGAACTCTGAGTGTTTTGCATGGTCAAAATTAAAACAAACAAGGCATGGTAAAAACAAAATTGTTTTTTCTCGTCAGGTCAGTTGGTCAGGACTGATAGGAAAAAATTAATGCTGTCAAATACACCCAAATTCTTGAGGAAAACCTGCTAGACAGCTGAAGATAGGCAGGTGATTTACCTGACACCATGACAATGACCTTAAACACACCATCTAAAAAACAATGTAGTGACCTAAGGATAGGAAGGTGAATGTCCTTGAATGGCCAAGTCAGAGCTCTGACTTAAATCCAAGAGAAAATCTGAAGAAAGCAGTATATCGCTGCCTACCGAAAGATTTGACTAAATTGGAATAATTCTGCACAGAAGAATGAGCAAAGATTTCCCAATCTAGGTGTGCAAAGCTGGTAGAGAAGGACCCCAAAAGACTTTTGGCTTTTATTAAAGCTTTTCTACCTTATTCTAATTCATCATTTCTTTAAAACAAAAGTTCAAATGTGTTGCCTTTTTTCATTAATAGAATACAATGCTGCTCCTAGCCAAACTGGAGCCATAAGTGGAGGTCTGTTAATAGTCCAGGGTACCAATGTGCTGTTACTCTTTGCTACTTGATATAGCCAACAGTATCACCTGTGATGTGATACAACAACAGTAAAACAAGAAATATTGTAATACTACTTCTACTAACAATAATAATGATAACAATATTAATATAAAATACAACAACTACTACTACTATTACTAATAACGAACCCCCAACAAGCCCCTCCCACATCGGTTTTCATGCACAGTGTGTGATCTGTGTATAGAAAGGGGAAGGCTCTGCTTCAATATTATAAGGCAAATTGTGCAAATAAAGCTGAAAAAAGATTTTTAATGGGTTTTGATGTCAGGCTGTAAGACAAAAGAAGGAACTATTTCAAACGGGTATGATGATTATCTGTCAACGCTGCTGTATATAGAATTTGTTTTTGCATATTTTTGCACCTCCTTGGAGAGGTGATCATTGGATTGATGCTGATGTTGTAATATAATATAATGTGTGGTGTTTTACTGAGTCTGTGGTGCCCCTTGTGCTCACTATATATATTTATTTGTTTTCTTGAAGCATCAAACATACTGCATTTACATTCCAACTGTCCGGCTCCATTATGGAACAGTGCAATGCACCATATGACAGTTAAACTAAGCCAGAATACCATGAAGAACTGATAATGAATATGTCAATGGATGAAATTACATTAACTTGTCCATAATGGAAATGACAGCCATTGCAGGATGTAAGGAGGAGAGTGAGAACAGGAAAGGCTTAGCGATGGTCAATAAGATTAAATGTTACACATATGTAAAAACAGTATGTAAAGCCTCTGAACTGCTGTAAAAATAATATGCTACAGTAGGTTAAAAAATAACATCTTCAGTCTTGATTTAAATACTGAAACAAATGGAGCTTCTCTAATATTGATATGTAGATAATTCTTATAAGGATTTTTAATTCAACAGAAAAACTGACAAAAACCTGAAATGAATAAACTCCAAAAAATCTATTTATTAATTTGGTAAATGGTAAAAGGATTTACTTCAAAATGAGTTAATTAAATACAAGAAAATATAAAAAGAACTAAGACTAAACACAAACTAAACTAAACTAAACACAAGCTGGAGGGTAACTAGAGGAAGTAAAGCATACTTATCAATTAAAAGAAAGAAGTAAATATTATCCAGTAATTTAAATAAGTTGCATTACTCTCAGAGGTGGGTAGTAACAAGTTACATTAATGGCGCTTTTCCACTGCATAGTACGGCACGACACGGTTCAGTTCAGCTCACTTTTGGGGCGTTTTCCACTGGGAACAGTACCTGGTACCTGGTCCTTTTTTTAGTACCACCTCAGCCGAGGTTCCAAGCGCGCCGAACCGTTACCAAAACGTGACGTGTAAACTCTGCTGGTCACTGATTGGCCGGAGAAAATCGTCACTGGCTATTCTTTTCTTTAAAGGTACACACACGCGGAAGTTTGTGTCCCATCTCTCCATCGCTGGACGCAGTTTGTTGCATAAGTGGATGAATGTTTCTTCAGACATTCGAAAGTTCTCCAGCCACTGAGTGTTTGTAAAACCGGGAACAATCACATCCCACCACTCTGAACCACGGTTAAATGTCCAAACAGATGGTCTGTTGCGGCGACGTTTTTGCAAAATGTGGAAGATCTGTAATATACAGAATCAGCATTTTAATGTTACACTGGCAGTTAAGTTCATTTTATGCTTTGCAACAGTGATAAAATTTAGCTAGTGATGTGCTTTTTTTAGATGCTTACCCTTGCGCGTCGTCGAGCTAAAGTGTTGTCGTTGTCTGCGTGTTGTTGTAAAAATTCCACGGTGTCACGGCAGCGCAACTATAACGACACGTGAATAATCCCGCCCACTCTAAAGCGGTACTAAACTGCAGTCAAAATGCAAACCGAGCCGAACTGAGCCGAACCAAGGTGAGCTGTACTGAACCGTGCTGTGCCGTACTATGCAGTGGAAAAGCGCCTTTACTCCGTTACATTTACTTGAGTAACTTTTTAAACAAATTGTACTTCTAAGAATAGTTTTACTGCACCATACCTTTTACTTTTACTTGAGTACATTTGTGAAGAAAAAATGCTACTCTTACTCCGCTACATTGGGCAACACTTGAATCGTTACTTTTTTCCATTACATACACTTTTTGCCAGAAAGAAGCTGCCAGTGGATTTACTGCATGACTGTTTCACCAATCAGATGTAGCAATAATAATTACAAGGCTCCATTTCACCAATCAGACGTAGCAACAATAATCAAAAGGCTCCGTTTCACAAATCAAACGTAGCCATGCAGTAACATGATCACACACAAACTGTGGCGGCATAGCGGCACAAACTCCTCACAGACAGCGGACAGGGAAAGAAAGAACACAAGTGGAACCTCGGTTTGAAAGCATAACTCTTTCCGGAAACGTGCTTTCAATCCAAAGCACTTGTATATCAAAATGAATTTCCCCATAAGAAATAATGGAAACTCAGATGATTCGTTCCACAACCCAAAACTATTCATATAAAAATGATTAATACAAAATATAAAGTAAAAATACATACAATAAATTAACCTACACTTTACCTTTAAAAAGAACCATGGCTGGTGTGAGTGAGTTTCTAAACTCTTGTGGGATTTCACCCAATGGGAAGACACGCAGAACAGCGTCCAAGAGCAATCGCAGGCAGCCAGCACTTTAGCGGTTCATTGTAAAAGAGAATCCGAAAAAACTGCGGTCATGCTATAAGCACCTGCCATTGATGGGTGATAAAAGGAACAAGGAACATTATAAATGCACAGGGCACAGTATTACTTGGCCACTAACCTGGGCATGACCCTGCCTGACTGCTGTGTCTGTGTATAGAAGAGTGGCAGATCCCGCTACAATAAATAACCACGCTTTTTCTGTTTCAAGCTGAATAAAGATGGTATCGTTAAAGTATTGAGACTCAGCTTTGTGTTTTGGGGTGCAAGACGGGGACTCACACGTCACAGCATACACACATGGTCACAATGCTGTAGTAAACAGTATATGCTCGTATGGATGTTGACTATATGAGTGAGGTATGCCGACTGACATGCCCACAATCCCTCAGCGAGAGATAGAAGAACCATCAGCTCAGTTGTGATCATGTGACGCTCAGCAGACAAAGTGTATACGGACTCCTCGTATTGCAAGACCTCGCTCGTTTATCAAGTCAAAATTTATTAAAAATTTTAGCTCGTCTTGCAAAACACTCGCAAGCCAAGTTACTCGCAATCCAAGGTTCCACTTGTACATAAAAAATGAAAGCCAACTTCTGCTGAAGCTTAAACATCACTTCACTGAGTGAAGAACACACACGTTTTAACCAAATACGCACAGACACAGACATTCAAGGTAAAGTGAGACTTCTTGTACATTCAGAAGCTGCCTTGTTCTAATGTTATTTTCTATCATCTGTGCTATTTGGAGGGCAAGTGAATATGCAGTATTATACTGTCAGTGTAAAGTCAGTATATCTTGTCACTGTAAGTAGTTTGCACTGTTCAAACATACATGTTACCTACTGTAGGTATTGGCTTCAAAAGCTTTGTTGTGAAAAACTGAGATTTGGAAATTTGTGTTATTTGTGCATCCTTATTTTATAAAGATGTTATTTATTTTTACTAATTTTTTATTTTATTATTTGGAAATAGCAGAATTTGCACATTATTTTATATTTTTGTCTGTCTTATTACAACATTTCTAAAAAATAAATAATTTATTATGATCAAACAGTTACTCAATACTTCAGTAGTCTTTTCACCAAATACTTTTTTACTCTTACTTGAGTAATTTTTTGGATGATTACTTTTTACTTCTACTTGAGTAATATTATTTTGCAGTAACACCACTCTTACTTGAGTACAATTTTTGGGTACTCTACCCACCTCTGATTACTATAAATTCTGTCACAGGAGGCTGGGGGTCAGACCCTACCGGTATGCCTGGAAGGACTGGGAGGTGGTCTATATATCCCCCGGGCCACGGGGCGGCAACCACCCTGGATGCTGAGGGGACCATGGGGAAGGAGCAAGGAGGCTCAAACCCAATGGGGCCCGTGGCCACCGCCAGGGAGCGCCCCGAGCATCGTGGAGCCCGAGAGATCGACACCTCCACCACACCTGGGAAGCTGGAGGAAGGACCTTCCAGGGACGCCCAGAGTGCAAGGGCAGCACTTCTGCCACACCAGATAGTGCTGCCAGAAAAGCGCCTTCAGGCACCTGGAAATAAAAGGGGCTGCCTCACTCCAATCAGAGAGCTAGACTCAGGAGCTGGAGCTTCCTCCAGTGACAGGAGGAAGAAAGGACATTTAAAGGCCCGTGCATGAGGGTGTTTGGTGCTGGAGCACTGTGTGCGGTACAGGACTGTTTGAACCTTGTAAATAGTTCATTAAACCTGTGTGGCATTCGACATCCAGTGTCTGTCTGTCTGTGCGTGGGCTGTTTATCACAATTCATAGACCATGACCAAGAACACTACCATATCTTATACCATAGCTTATCATCAAGCTGATAATCATAACTGAAATCATAACCTTGAGAAAAAGTCATAACCACAAGTAAGACTGTGACCATGAGGAAAATCACAACCATTAGGCTGCTATAGATGAAGAAGGAATAAATTTTCAAAGCATGAACTCATTGCCAGAGCACTTATCATTGGCAGAGCTTGCATTTTTGTTTACCTGAAAGCTTTCATGTAACTGCTAATTACAGATAGAAGAAGTTTAGACCATATCTAGCTATAATGAAATATTATGAAGAAATCAAAAAGTAAACTGAAACACAAGGCAAGAACTTAAATAAAACCTGAAAGTTCCAGAGTTTTGGAGCTCAGTATCCTAAGGCTGGGGATTTTAAGTAAGCCTGAGCATAGTTTATGTTCTAGAACATAGGGCATTAATAAGTTCTGTAAGGTATGGGCAAGGGATAATCCATGTATACCTTTATATGTCAAAAGAAAAATGAAAAAACTAAAGATCAAATCTTAATTGGAAGTCAGTGTGCAGTGATTTAAATATCTAAGGCTGCTTCTAGGTGTTGTGTTCTGAGTCTTCTGGAGTTAGCTGCTCCTATGAAAATTAAATTTGCTCCAAATGCTGCTGTACACAACCAAAATTTGAAAGCTAAAGACACAGGGTGATCAACTAGAGCAATAAGGAATTTCAATTGGGTCCTCAATCGACAGAGGAATCTGATGTTCCAACCTCTCACACTAAATATAATTGTTTAATAAGGCCAGGATAAGATGTTTATGAAAGGGCCAAGGTAATGCTAGTGTCAGGTTCCAAAGTACCCTCAATCCAGAAACAACAATAACCCCAATAGAGTCAAGGTGTGGACCTACAGAGCTCCACTGTTTCGAGGAGGTATACGTCAATGATGTTACGGGATAAGCCCGGTTACATTATGGTTAAGAACAGGGTTATGGGAAAAGTTATCTGACTCAAGTGAAGTAAACTAAGAGACAAAAACATGCAATTCAATTGGCTGTCCAAAGGAGCTCCTGAATCGCTGAGGTCTATGAACCCCCAACAGGGTCCCCCACATCGGTTTTCATGCAGTGTGAGATTATATAGAAAGGGACATGCTCTGCTTGAATGTTTTAAGGTAAAATTTGCAAATAAAGCTGGAAAAAGATTTTTGTAATAGGTTTTAATATCAGGCTGTTACACAAAAGAAGTAACTATTTCAAAAGGGTATGATGACATAGACATTGGGTGGTTACCTACCAGGTAACGCTTGTGGTTGGTCTGCCAGACAGCAAATATTCGCCACATCCTATCAATTTCAAGAAGCAGTTTATAGATTTGTGATACAGTATCTGCCAAACAATACAAAGAATACATGACATGTGTTTCGCCCTTATTGGGGCTCGTCAGTTGTACACACTTTTGCATTCCCTTACGGAGATCGAACCTCTGAAGTCAGTGCCTGAATCAAAGCCTCTGATGTTGCACCACTGTGACTGGTTTGCTTATTTGACAGGGTGAAGATCGGAGTACAGTATTACGTTCTTAATTCTGAATCGCAATTGGATTATTTAGGTATTTAAACTCTATATAATATATACAGTATTGTGAGAGATCTCATATCAGATATGGAGGACAGCCGCAAAAATAACTCAATGACATTTCAATAGAGTATGACATGGAAGAAACTGGCAGCAACTTTCAATATGCACCTTTTGAACTGGCAGCTGAGCGCTTTCTTAATCAGGGACACCGACTTTTTGTTTTTTTTACTAAAGAATAATAGTTACATGTCTGGTGATCCCTTTTTTTCTATTTTTTATCTTACACAATATAAATATTTCCATGATTCACATTTCTTTATCTATTGAGCTAAATATATTTGATTCAGTATCATGCTATACTTCAGTCTAAATTTAAATATAAAATATGGTTACCATGTTTTTGTACTGGCATATAAGAGCTTTTTCATGTTTATAACAGTCTGTCCAATTAATGTGGAATTCATTTCATGACACTGCTCACAAGATAGTCTAAGTTATTATCTATGTTCCTTTTCTCCGACTCTAAGAATAACTCTACACTTCATTTTGTCTTAAACTTGGTCTGCCACATCAGAGTCTGCAGCTCTGGAGTAAACTGCATCAGCACTAAACCAGAAGGTTAGTCTTGTAAATACTGTATGTACTAAGACCAGATCAGCATGGGATCATCCTGAACTGACAGCTCACTGCAGGTAACCCAAGAGTTTTTTCAGATCCCATGACAGAGTAGCAAAATATCTACAGTATGTTTCCACCAGCATGAGATCACATAATTACAATCTGTGAATGTTGCAAGCACATAAGAGAACAGTGGCCATTAGAACAATTTGAATATGGCTGTGTCAGTTGACAAAGTGATGTTCCAATGATGTGGAAAAACAATTCTTAATTATAAATAAAAAATGACTAGCAGAACTAATGGCAATTTCAATAAAAGTTAGTATTTCCAAATACCCAGTGAGCAATCGTGACACTTGGATACTCTACCAACAACTCTTATCAGTTCTCATGGTTCTGCTCTTGCTCCCTTCATCACTGAAACTACCAATATGTCCTGCTAGTTTGGCTTGGTTAACTGCTGCACTCAAGCCTCAAAAAGCTAAACCAATAATAAAGAAACAATACTATTCCTAACATACTGTGGCAGGCATACAAGCCTTGCAGCAGTCATGATCCAGACAAGCACAAAGGTGATGCAAAAAATATAGGGAAGGCCAGTTCCAGCAGTGCACAATGACTGAACATGTATAAGTAATTAAACCAACAAAAGTAAATAAATACTTTGTTAATACACTCAATTATGACACTGCACAGTATTATGTGATATTTAAAGGAACCTGCTACTTCTGGAAGCTGCAATGCCACATAAATACATGTATAAATGTTATATACTGTATGATCTTTATGCGTTGTAAATTACTGTCATTGTATGTGTAGTACATAGGCAAATACAATCATCTGAAAAAGTAAGCAATAAACGTTATTAAAAATAACATTAAAGTTATTTTTTTCTTTTTGGGCATAATAAAGGTGTAAATATTATGCATTTAATCAGTATTTATAGATAAACTTTTAAATTTAGCAGTCCATTGTATAATTTAAAACTACATAAATGCATACTTTCTATTTGGAGAAAGTAAGTACAGTCCTATATTTATTATTACCTCAAATACCTAGAATTAGAATGAGGTGATCAGGTGCAAATGAATATTATAAGAGAGAATCTTGGAGGAATCCTGGAGGAACATCTATTTAAACCTCAGGCATTTGGTTTGTTCATTTCAACCTCAGATGTTTAGTTTGGTTTGCTATTTGTTGCTGAAGTGTAATGCCAAGCCTAGATCAAAAGATCTCTCTGAAACTTTCAGGAAAAAGTATATAAAGGCGCATGAGTCTAGGAAGGGATTTAAAAATATCTCCAAAATTTGGAAAGAAACCATTACAATGTCTGGAAGATTGTCCACATGTAGAGAAGATTTCAAACAACTGCCAAGTTGTCCACACCAGGTCACCCAAGCAAGTTCAGCCCAAAAGTAGAATGCAAAATGCTGTCAAAGTTTCTAAGAACCTCAGAATTTAATGACAGGACCTTCAGGTAGCTCTTATCACTGTTGATGTCAAAAGGTATAAGTGTACCATTTGAAAAGAAATTGAAGAAATTGGATCTTTATGGAAGGTGTGCCAGGGGGGAACCTTTGCTGTCCAGAAAGAACATCAGGGCAAGACTAAAGTTATCCTATGAACACTTTGAGAAAGATCAGGATTTCAAGAACAGTGTGCTGTGAACAGGTGAGTCAAAAGCAGTTATTTTCCCACAGTACCAGAAGACATCTGTCTATTATAAAAAAAAACTCTTGTGACAAGACGTGATCTTCTGAAGAGAGACAGAGAGACACTTTAGAGAGGCAGGGACACTTTCACTTTCCACAACACGGTCTAGTCACGTCATACTGACATCCATTGGAAGCATGTTCCTGTGAGACGGTGACCTAGGCAAGGAAAGTAATAATCAGCCCGGAACAAGTGGAATTGAAAACCTTGCAGATACAAGCAGGGTCAGAAATAAAAGACAAAGCGTAAAAGACACAGTAGAACTTCGTAAAGACGTTTAAAAACATTGGTGCCATACACATACAGAGCAGGTTACAGATTATGAAAGCAGTGGAATTCGAAAGGCTCAAAAAAAAACCTTGGCGTGATACACACACAGAACAAGTTCAAAAATATGACAGTAATAAAATTTGAAAGTGTCAAACAAAAGAGACTACAGATCGCATTTGCGCAAACAAATGGAAATTATTACTAGGTGAAATAACGTAAAAGCAAAAAGAGATCAAATATATGGACATAGGTGATATGTCGGAAGCATGTAGATATTGTAAGGCTTTAAAGTTTAAGCTGGAGACTTGCAAATCATCTAATTCATGTTGCCATTAGGGAAAAGTACTGTTGCTTCCCAATGAAGAGGTGTTTCCACAAGAATTAAAAGATTTGTTGTTTGGTGACAGTGACATCAACAAACACTACAGGCAAAATATATGCATCTACAATAATCTTTTCGCGTTAGTTACATTAAATGCACAAAACGTTGATTTACACAATAATGGACTATACGCTATGAAAATCTGTGTTCCCACAACAATTACAGCTACAACAAGCTTAATTTAGAAAAGAACACAATTTGGTCAGGTATATCTTTTTGATCACGGAGAACAGATGCAACATAGAATCGAAAGAGTTAAATGATCCGACGTAATAGAAATTATACTCCCAAATAATGGATACAAATTCATATGTCCAGAAGTATCGCACTTTACATGAAATTTATCAGCAAAACACAGACAAAGAAATTTCTTGGATTTTTATATGAATCCTGAAAAATCACAGTTGCATTTATAAAAAACCCACATGTGATGAATTGTCAGCGATAATAATTTTGAAAGACGGAGATATCAAAGACAGAGTAGATATTTGTGTATATCCAAAGGCAAAACATGATTCGACATTTATGTCAAATATATCGCCACGTGCCGATCCTTTACTCTTTCCTTTGTTTTTCCCAGATGGCGAAACAGGATGGTTGTACAATATGAAACAAACGCACTCAGAAAAATGAATAACATCCACACGATATTTTGGCCAAAATTAGCGATACTTCCCATGTATTTAACCCACTTCTATTATCTCAACTTCTGTCGCAACATTACATTATCAATGCATATGTAAAAGTCACAGCTAATCGTCTCTTCTTTATTAAATCAAATCAAGCCAAACTTAGAACAGAACATATGCAAGGTCTAATTGATCACATTGAAAATTCAAATATCAATAGTTCAGACAAATTCAAAATAGGTAAAGCAGTAATATTACCATCATCATTTCAAAGTAGTCCAAGAGCATTGCAACAGTTATATCATGATGCAATGGCAATATCTAGAACTATCGGTCGGCCAGATTTATTTCTTACAACGACGTGCAATCCACAATGGACAAAAATCCGCAGCTTCTTGAGAACAATGCCACCGACTACATTGGCTCTGGATATTTCCACTTTTGTAAGTAGATTGTTTTATCAGAAAGTCTTATTTTTATTTAATGAACTCGAAACGATGTTCGGGCAAAAAGGACATCTTGATATGCCATTCTTATTAAGCCATTTATAGTTTCCTGTGAGAATAGCTTTTGCAATGACAATTAACAAATCACAAGGACAAACATTTGAAAAAGTCAGTTTCTTTATAAGAGACAAAGACACAATATTCACTCACGGCCAGTTATACGTTGCATTATCATGCTGTAAGACCAAACAAGGAATCAAAATTCAATGCGATCTTAAAGAAAAGTTCATTCAAAATATTGTTTTTTATTGAAGTTTTAAAATAAAAAGTGAACATAATGCATATGTAACAATTCCCATTAAAAAAAAACAAACACTTTAAATTGTATTTCCATAGGTCCAAGCCCGGGGGTTGGTGAGCGAAGAGAGCAGGGGGCAGATCCCCCTAGTATTTCATGAAAGTCAAAGACACATTTGACCAGAAGAACCTGACTCCAACTGTAAAGTATGGTGGTGATATTGTTATAGTTTGGGGCTGCTTTGCTGCATCAGAGTCTGGGAAGCGCACTATTCTAGAACATACTATGAATTCTTCATTAATCCAAAGGATGCTTGAGGATAATGTGAAATCATCTGTAATAAGAGTGAAATTCTTCTGAAAGTGGAACATGCCAGTGACTCTAAACATAACAGTATATCATCCAAGGTGCAGCTGATAGGAAAGAAGTGAAGTCTTCTCTAATGGCCACAATCTGAATTCCATTGCTTTGTAGAGATTTGAGATACTGTATGAGAGAACTGTTGCTGTACAATGTCTCCAATCCCAGCCCCTGTGCTACTGTAGACCATGTTCTGCATAATGAGTGCTGAGCAGTGATTGAGAGCGTTGCCCTCTAAATGTTAGACTTCTGCATCCCTCACCAGTTGTTTTTAATGACCTGGCTCTTTTCTCATCATTCTTCTACAGATTGATTTTCTGCATCTTGATACCAGACATCCACTTTCACTGCTAAGTATTTAACCTGGACTGTCAACTACATATTTTGGAAAAGAAAAGTTAATAGTTTAGTCAAATGAAAATATTTGGATAGCACCACTTTCACCAACCCAGGTAACTGCTAAATTATTTACTTCAGAAAACTAAGATTAAACTGTTTTTTCTTTTCTTTTCTTTCCACCCACTACTTCACATGAACTGTTGCATTTACCATCTGCTTGAATATCATCTGTTACAATATTCATCAGTATTAGTGAGGATTGCAAGCTGAACTTTATCAAGTTTTTTATTGCTACACACACACACACACACACACATATATATATATATATATATATATATATATATATATATATATATATATATAGTTCAACTTGTTTTGCATATACAGGGCCTATAAAAAAACATTCAAACCCTTGGAAGTTTTCACATTTTGTTTTTTAACCACATTGAATGGCAGTGAGTTTTTTTTTTTTTTTAACTGATCAAGAAACACACTCTTTATTGTCAAAGTGAAAACATATCTCTAAAAACTCTAAAAGAATGACAAATGTTAAACAAAAAATAATCGATCACATAAGTATTCACCCTCTTCAAGTCAGTATTTAGTAGATCTAACTTTGGCAGCCTGTCTGGATTGCTTTGCACAACTGCACAGTGCCATTTTCCCCATCTTTCTTTGCAAAACTGCCCCAAGCTCTGTTTGGCTGGATGGGGATTGTGAATGTACAGACTTTTTCAAGTCCAGTGACAAATTCTCAAATGGACTGAGATCTGGGGCCTCATGTATAAACGGTGCGCACGCACAAAAATTTTGCGTACTCCCGTTTCCATGCTCAAATCGCGATGTATAATAACCTAAACTTGGCGTAAAGCCACGCACATTTTCACAGTAGCTCAAACCCTGGCATACACAAGTTCTCCGCTCGACTTTGCAAACTGGCGGAACCCAGCGTCAAAGCAGTGCTTTTGTTTCGGTGTCGTTTCCCTTTCTTTTTTAGATGCCTGACGCGGCTTTATCATATATACTAAAATTAACCGCATATTGTTTATTAGTTTAAGGCATCTGATTGTAATTAACCTGTAACAATATAATAGTCCCCGGAATGGCCAAACTATTCCAAATACCATAGCTGCTTTAGCGTTGTTACTCTCACTGCACCTTCTTCTACTTTCAGCTGCTCCCATTAGGGTTTGCCACAGCGGATCATCTTTTTCCATATTACTCTCACTGCACCACTCGTAGTATCACTGTATCTAAATGTGGAATCACAGCTCTACAGCAACTGATAGGAAAGAGAATTATCGGTTTACAGCATCTAGCACATGCTGCCTCAGCCATGCTCTCATACGACAAATGCTTCAGAGCCTTACCTGTACTGACCTCGCGGTTCAAAAACAGTTTCATCCCAAGAACTATAAACACAATCAATCAGTCTATCAAGTGCTCCTTGTAGAACTATTTGTACTTATAAGTGCAATTAACTCACTGTAAACTTGCGATATAGTTATAATATTGCACAACCTGCGCCACTTTATAAAGCTTGTATTTACATATGATGACAATATCATTTTTAAGATGAAATGCATCAAAATATGTTTATTACATTATACAGATAAAATCAAAAATAAACATCATTTAAATAATCTATATTTTTAATAATTAACATGTGAGGACACAGTGTTTTAGCGCTAGTAAGGAGCTGGGATTTTTCCTGCCTTGCGTTGTATTTTTGCTGGGGCTGGAACAACACTGGAATGATAGATGGATAGAATAGTAAACATGTACTACAAAGATATTTCAATGTTCCTTAAAAGTTTTGAAGAATCAGAGTTCTAAGCTTACAGATGGTTAACGTCTATTAATGAGCTGATTGTGTGGTGATTAGGTACTTAGAGAAAGAAAACGAAGGACAACAATTGGGGGTTAATACGTTTCAAAGAGACATTACTGCTGCAGTAAATTATTTCATCAAAGGTCGCGCACGGCACATCAAGCTACTTGGGTGAGACAGGAACAATCTCTGGATGCTGGGCCCGTTCGTCACTATTACTGTGCAACCGTGTTCCCATGTTTAATACATGCTTTAACTGAAATGATATGAAAACTGAAATGATATCAAGTATACATCTCAGTATTTTAATTATTCAGAGAGCTGTAATATCATGAATGTAATGGATTCTGTGTCCTGTCCTGTTTAAGAAGCACATAGTGATTCGCACACATAGAGCACATACAAAACAAAGCATTTAACGTGCTACTTAGTTACAATGGGATTTGAGAAACTAATAAATTATACAATTTTAAGATGAAGTTTATGATGTTCTGCTTTAATGACAAAATAAACTACGTGATTGAAGTGGAAATTTCGAGATTAAAGTTGACATTTCGAGCTTTTTGTCTACTGTGTCCCTATTTTTTTTTCTTTTCTCTGTACCCTAATAAGCTTTCATATGACACTCAGATGGTAGGCTATGACTCACCTTTTCATGGTGACTTTGATATCTGACAACTTCTTTTTTATTTCGGGTACTGTGTGACTTTGTGAACTTGAGCTTTCGAGTTTCTCTGACATCAGCTTCCTTTTGGTGTTTATACCACTGTTTAAACCAACAAGTAGTACGTTTTTCCTTGCCTCCACTTGGTATTCGCTGAAATTCTTCTATTTTCTCTTTGGTGTGAATTCTATGCACGGCGTTATGCATGAGGCCCCTGGACTTTGACTCAGACATCCCAGGATGTTCACATTGTTGTTTTAAAACCATTCCTGTGTACCTTTGGCTTTATGGTTGGGGTCATTGTTTTACTGAAAATCAAAACTTCTCTTAAGATGCAATTTTTTGCAGACACCATCAGGGTTTCCTCCAGATTTTCCCTTAATTTTGCATTCATATTACACTCTACTCCTAAAAGCCTTTAATGGTGTCCTGCCACCACCATGCATCAGATGAACATGGTGTATGTTCAATAATGTGCAGTGTTTTTTTTTTTTTTTTTTGCATTTAGTTTGATGGCCACAAATTTCAATTTTGGTCTCATCACACACACCATAGATCCTTCTTCCATTTGACTTCAGAGTCTCCCATGTGCCTAATGGTAAACTCTCACCAAGATGTAATGTGTATTTTTATAACAGTAGTTTTCTCTTTGCTCTTTTCTCTCCTCCATAGACTGTGACAGGTGAAGAACCCTAGCAATATTTTTAGCACCATCTCTCCAATCTCAACTACGGTAGGTTATTGCTCCTTTAAATTTATCAAGTCTTTTGGTGGCCTCTGTCACCTCTTCTTTTGCCTGATCATTAAGTTATTTTGTGAATGGCCTTCTCTAGGCAGACTAACAACTGTGCCATACTTTTCTCTTTTCTTAATGGTTGATTTAGCTGGATGTCAAGGAATATCCAGTGATATTTTTTGTAAATCGCCTTTTCATGGTGTTTCTTGAGTGTTCTTTTGTCTTCATTGTGTAGGTTAGGCCACCGTACTGACTCACCACAGGCTGGACCTATTAAAGAATAATAAACAAAAAATGAATCTATGCAAGTTTTCAAAAAACAGACAAAAATCAAGTAGAAAAGTAGCGTAGTGTCATGATATGAGTCTCTAAGAATGAGTCCGGTAATTAGGTCAGACGGCTGGGAGAACAGTAAAAAATAAGAAAAACTCCAGTTGGTCTGGAGAAAAAAAATAACAAAAACTGCACGGCTTCCAAGGTCAAAAGACCACCCATATCCCACTGGGCATTACACCTAACATAAATGTTTTTAATTCCTTCCTCTTTGTTTCCAGGCTACATATGATCAGGAGGTGGTGGTGTAGATCACCACCAAAGAAGAACCAAAAAAGAGAGCAGAGAAAAGCAGGGAGATTAGTAAAGATTGCTGATACCTGAAGGATATAATAATTCTGTGCTCATATAGTCTATTAGAAGTACAACTAAAATGTAGCTACAATAAATAAATAAATAAATTACAATAAAATAAAATAATGGGTTTTTAGCAGTTTTTTTAAATGTTCCACAGTATTAGCCTGGTGAATTTCTTTTGGTAAAGTATTCCAGATTTTAGGTGCATAACATCAAAAGGCAGCTGTACCACTTATTTTAAGCTTGTTATTTTTTTTTTTTTTTTACAACTTGGAGTGTAGGGAGCCAGGTATTTCAAAGTATAGGATTGAGCAAGATTATTTAAGGCTTGATAAACCATTAGTAGTATTTTAAAGTCAGTTCTGAATGGCACAGGTAACCAATGCAGTGACATCAAAACTGGAGAGATTTTCTTTTTCAGGTAAAGATTCTGGCAGCTGCATTCTGCACTAATTGCCAATGATTGATGTCTTTCTTAGGTAGTCCTGTTAAGAGTGCATTACATTAACCTAGTCGATTAAAAACAAAAATGTGAACTCATTTTTCACTGTCTTGTAAAGTTATTAGAGGTCTAACTACTGTAAGTACATCATATATAATATCATGTATCTCTAAAGTACAATCACCACAAATTGTTTTCTACATGTTAAGTAAGACTAAAAAAAAAAATAAGACACTGCTGGAAAAGCTCACCTATTGTCTAAGGTGATTTATAAGAATACTGTGGTCTATGGTGTCAGATGCTGCACTCAAGTCTAAGAGAACAAGAACAGACATGAGGCCTCTGTCTGCATTAACCTGCAAGTCATTTACTACTTTAACAAGTGAAGTTTCTGTATTATGATTTGTCCTAAAACCTGACTGAAATTTGTCAAGAATAGAATGTTTGTTCAAGTAATCATTTAGTTGCATAAACAATGCCTTTTCTAGAATTTTACTTACAGGCAGGTTAGAAATTGGTCTAAAATTGTCAAACACAAAGGAGTTGTGATGATTTATTATATTCCTTGAGCAGGGGTTTAACAACTGCAGTCTTTAGACAGTCAGGGAAGACTCCTGTATCTAATAATGAGTTCACTATGCCAGGTATTGTTTGTTTGCATTTATGTTTAATCAGTTGCTACATTGTTCTTTGTTTTTTTAACACATCTGTATTTATATGTGTACCAGTTTTATATTTAGTAATTAGTCTAATCTGTACTTGTATTTTAACTAAGAATTGTTCACAGCACTCTGTATCTCCACTCAGTAAAGAGCCCTACACAAAAAATAAGATGCACTTTTAGCGCAATTTTAGCACTTTACAATTATACTTAATTACTTACGTAGATTTTTGTTTTTCCATTGAAGTACTGGTAGGTACTCAACATTGAAGCACAAATAGGGGCCCACTCTGTTGTAGCAGTTAAAACTTTGGACTTTAAACTGCAAGGTTGTTGTTTCATTTTGCACCTCCTTAGTAGCTCATAGTGTGAATTGCTCCAAATGTTAACGGACAGAGGTTGATAATCGTAGAAGATAATAACCTGTAGAAAAGAGAAATGTTAATGAGGATCCTGCATTCTCACTTTATAAGTTAACTTGCATAAGATTGCCAAAATATAATAATGTATACTTTATGGCTTAGAGTTCAATGTATTGTACCATGCTGCTTTAAAATGTGACAACACTCCAATATGCGCAGGCATCTACAGACAATTTATATTAGTAAGTTAAATTAATTTAAAATAGTACCAAAAAAAAAAAAAATTGAAAGAAGGGCTATTTATAATGAAACAAAAGAAACATTTATCAGATGCCTAAACCCTAGGCTTGGTGAAATGAGCTAAGATGGAGAGTAAATCCCATACATGATGCATAATCAAAGGTTTTCCTCATACTCATGAAGCAGCAAACCATTTGCAAACTGTCACAAGGCAATCTGAAATTTCTGCCCTCTTGCTTACTCCATCTGTCTCTAGAAATTGGTAGCCACCAGAATAATGTTATTTCACTTTAACTTTGCTTATTCTGATGATGGTTTTAGTGACAACATACTGAGACAGACACAGCAGGCCAGTCTATTCTTAACAATTTCCTTCAACATCTACTACAGACTTCCCAGACAGTCCAGGCAGGCTGATAGATTCAACATGTCCTCCAGGTCTTCTTCCAGTGGACCAGGCCTCATATACCTCCCAAGAGTGTTGCACGGGAACATCCTACAGTGGTGCTAGGAAGTTTATTTTATCTGTTCTGCACAAATATGATCTGAAATCTGATCATATTTTTATATAGTTCTAAAGCTAGATAAAGAGAACCTAATTAAACAGATGACACAAAATTTTTAAACTTATTTGTTTATTTACTGAGAAAAAGATCCAGTGTTACATATTTGTTTGTGAACAATATATGAATCTTTGTTTTCAGTTATTTCTTCTTATTTAAAAATGTTAATCGAAATTAACTGCATATTAATCACAATTTATTGTATGTCCCTCAAGCATATTAATATATTTCTATAAAGCAGAATTAATCAGAAATTAATTTCTTCTACAAACCAGCTTTAATAATCACTTGCCTATTATACTTATTCCAGTTAGTTTATTGAACAGTTTTGTGTAACAAAAACAATTGAATAAACAGTGAAACACTTATTATCAGTCAACCACTCAGTTGAAGTTTCTGTTAATTTTGAATCACATCAAAACGCTAATTAGTCTAGCACTTTGATTAGATCTGTTAATAATTCAGCTATTAAAATGATATGAAGATGAAAAATACCACATTATTGATTTTCTATTTATTCAGCTACTTGATTAAGCATACCAGGTTGTTAAAGAGATAATTTCCAGATACAGAAAACAAATATTTACAAGGGACCAGTGCTGAGAAATGTTACTTAGTTACATTACTCATTACAAAAATACCTTAAAGAGAGAATAGTATTGTGTTTTGTAGTGCACACTGAAATATATAATCATTTGTTTTTAAAATGTCATGAAGAGACAGCTGAAAAGGTCAAATAGACAAGACAAGAAACTGGCTGATATATTGTTCTTTCATGCACCTAGTAAGACTTGCTATTTGGCACATATATCGTTTTCATAACAGAATAAGAGGTGAATTCAAGACATATTGAAGAACAAAGATATAAAGGAGAAAGACTTTTATTTAGGGTAGCTGTGCATATAATATGTAAGCATTAATTCAGCACTGTTATACAAATTCATTTGTTTAAAAAACAGACCTCTGCCCTATTTCTCTGACCATTCTGATCATGCTTTAATAGACTGCTGTGATGAGTGCTCCCTTTTCAGATATTTGCTGAAGGGATAATAAATGATGCAAGCTTTCTACTTCATGATTGCTGACTGTTATGTTCTGTACTTTGACAACTAGGTTGAGATAGAGAAGATGTAAAAGAGAGAGTGATAAGAAAAATGAAAAGTTCTGAGGCCTAATTGTTTCCTGTTGTTGCTTCCAGTTGAAATAATTCTTTAACTTTTGGGCACTGAGTCTTTTCATTTTATCCTCTGACAACTTAACAAACTGGCGACGAGGAACTTACTTGCTTCTACTGGTCTAAAATGGCTGTTGCTGCTACTCCTTTTACTCTGCCATTTCTGCCATGTCCAGTTGAACCTGCTATACCGTTCGAAATGTGGCAGAAAATGTTCAGTAACTACATGCTGGTACTTGGTGCATCAGGAAATGAATGGCTGGAAGCACGCAAAAAGGCATTTCTCCTTCATTGTCTGGGAACAGAAGGTCAGAGATTGTTTTACACGCTTCTGAATCAAGGTATGTCAATGGAGGATGCCATTATGGCTTTATGAGCTCACTTTGCTCCACGGAGAAATGTTGTTGCCGAACAGCATGCTTTTAGAAAACATTCTCAGGCTGCTAATGAAACAATTTCACAGTATGTAGCCGCACTACGTGACTTGGCAGTTGTCACACACGTGCGCATGGGAGGCAGCTAAAAGGCTTGAGTGAAGGCAGTACTGAGGCATGCCGGGATGTGGCAGAGTGCACTGACTCTTTTTCACCCTTGCCTGTAGACCATTCCCGGGAGATTCCACCTGGCTCTTTTGACGTCACTTCCAGGACCGAGCCAATGGAAGTAGACCTTACCAGCTCCAGCCCCTCTGATGTCACGTTCGGGCTTGATCCAATGGTTGATGAACACGTGCCCGATCCTTATGACCTCACTTCCTGTCTTCCCCTTTAAAAGCCTGCCCTTTTTCCCTTTTCCCTTAGTCTTGTTTTGGACTCAATGGTATGTACATCAGTGCTGTTTACTGTGAGAAATAACGACTTTTGCAGCCAGGATACCAGAATATATGGGTGGCTGCCCCAAACCTTCATCTGAGTATGTCTCATCTTTGTGACACAGTTAAATGTGAGTTTGACACTAAACTGGATGAAATGTTATGAGATCAGTTGGTGGAACACGTGCCCAGTAATCGCATACACGAACGATTACTTTTAGAAGCTGACTTGACTTTGGATAAAGCTATTACGATTGCTACGCAAATTGAAGCTGCTGGTGAGCAGGCAAAATTTATTTCGGGAGATAGACCAGTGCCAGTACAAACTTTACACACTAAACCTGTGTCTGCTGCTGGCCGCTGCAACAGACCTTTCAAGCCTCCTCCAGTTTCACAACCTAAAGCTGCTGCGCCTCCTGCAGCCTCTGTTTGTGCTTACTATCGCTCTGGAAAAACTGTCCTGCTGCTTCTGCTAAATGTAAAAACTGTCAAAAGACTGGTCATTCTGCCGTTCTCTGCAAGCATGCTTTGTGCAAGACGTTGCCTTACCTGAGCTTCAAATCCTTTACTTAAGTGACCATTTAGCTGTCGATAGAATCCGTTGCAGTGTCACAATGAAAACATCAACTGCTACTGCACTCATGGATCTAACTGTGGATTCTGGATCATCCGTATCCATTTTGCCTAAATGTATATATGATGCAAACTTTCAAGGAGAACCTTTACTGCCACCTTCAGTTAAGTTAGTGACTTATTCACATTCTCCACTCCTTGTGTTTGGTTGCTTACCTGTTACTGTGTCCAAAGATGATGTTACATGCTCTACATCAGACTTCATAGTGGAGTCTGGGACTGCTTTGTTGGGAATGGATTTAATAAAGGGTCTACATTTGTGCTTTAACGGCAGAACTGTCTTACCCTGTGCTACCACAAACTCAAAAGGCTTCATACACAAAGTTAAATATCAGACTCTGTTACTCCAGTATGACAAAAATTACGTCGTTTACCACTGTCAGTTCAAACATTTACTCCAGTATGACAAAAATTACGTCGTTTACCACTGTCAGTTCAGCATGATGTCAGTGAAGAGCTAAATCGCCTTCTTCAAGCAGGGATTATTGAATGCATTGATGCCTCTCCCTGGGTCTCAACCATTGTGGTGGTCCAAAAGAGGACTGGGGGTATCTGTATGTGCGTTGACTTGCGAGAACCAAATACAACTATTATTACAAACAGCTTTCCTCTTCCTCACATTGATGAAATGCTGTCATTGCTCAAAGGAGCAACAGTGTTCTCCACTATTGATTTAGAAAGTGCATACTTTCAGCTTTTGCTTCACGAAGACAGCCGTGATCTGTCTGCCTTTATTATTCCTGAAGGACTGTTTAGGTTCTGCCAAGTCACATATGGTGTGGAGCTCGGCCCAGACACAGACAGGCGGACATTGTTTTGATCACACACACACATTTATTTACATGACTATTATTTACAGTGAAACACACAACCCCAGTCTCCCCCAAAAGTCCTGGCCAACAAAACAATCTCTCTTCAGGCCGCCTCTTTGCCTCTCCTCCTGAGCTCCATCCTTCTCCACTCTCTACTTAAGCCAACGAATGAAGGGAGGCGGCCCCTTTTATGACCACCCGGATGTGCTCCAGGTGCCTCTTGATTAGCTTCTGCCGGCACTCCCCAGTGTGGTGGAAATACCGACTGCGCACCCGGAAACACTCTGGGTGTCCCCGATCTTCTTCCCCCCAGCACTTCCGGGTGTGGTGGAAGTGCTGAGGTCCAGGGCTCGATAGGCATTGGGGTGCCCCCTGACGGTGACCACAGGCCCCTACAGGGTTGAGTTTCAAAGTTTACCCCCTCATGGTCTGGCGGAAGTGTAAGTCCTCCTCCGGTACTCCGGGGCTTCCCGGCTGGCTCGCTCCCCCAGCCACCTGTGACAATGGGCTAGCATCTGCTCCATCTGCTTTTCAAAAGATGCTCGCTACAATCTTGCAGGGGTTGCCAAATGTAGCAAAGTATTTAGATGATATAATTTTGTGGGGATGAACACAAGCCGACCATGATCGGACACTTCAAGCAGTTCTTAAACACATAAAAGATGCAGGATTGCAGTTAAACGAATCAAAATGTCATTTTAATCAGGCCAGTCTGCGTTTTCTCAGTCATAATGTTACAGCACAAGGGATACAACCTGATCAGGAGCATCTTGCTGCTCTTCTGCATGCTCCAACTCCAACTGATGTTACCAAGTTACGTTTATTCCTTGGATTTGCATCTTGGTATAATAAGTTTATCCCAAATTTTGACACCATTGTAGAACCCTTACGCACCTGCTTCCACCAAGACACACAGTTTTCCTGGTCTGAGGAAGGTCAGCACAGCTTTATGTCAGTGAAATAGTTGCTAATTGCCTGTCCAGCTTTGGTCTTATTTGACCCTGATTTGACTAATATAGTTTCCACTGACTTGTCTGATTATGGGCTGTCCTAGCTCAAGTCCAACCTGGCCATACAGAGCGGACTGTTGCCTTTGCATCTAGGCCTCTTACTGTCGCTGAAAGGAAATATTCTACAGTTGACAAAGAAGCTCTTGGATGTGTGTGGGCTGTTGAAAAATGGAGGACTTACTTGTGCGGTCATAAATTTATCCTCTGCATTGATCATCAAGCGTTGACCATTCTATTGTCCTCAAAAGGGTCTGATCATGCAGCCATGCAGATTGCACGCTGGGCAGCATGACTGTTGTGTTTCAGCTATACTGTTGCTTACCGTCCTGGGTCACAGAATTACATTGCCAATTGTCTCTCTCACTTGCCCTTGCCTGCTGCTGCTGAGGACATTTCTGCAACTGAACCTGAGTTTGTGGCAATGTTGTCTCCTGCTCTGACTGCCCTCTCACCTGATGAGTTTGCTTCTGCCTCTGCCTCTTGCAGTGAGGTGTCTGCTCTGTGAAATTAGATTACCTGTGGTTGGCCTTCTTCTCTTAATGCAGTTGACACAGTTATGTGTCCATATTTCCGATTACAAGATGAATTTAGTGCACAAAACGAGTTTGTGTTCCGTGGTGCTCGTCTCATTGCTCCTGTTTCTCTGTGTCATACCATGGAAGTGCTTGCTCATGAAGGTCGCCAAGGCATTGTGAGAACTAAACAGCATCTGCATGAGCTATACTGGTGGCCAGGTATAAATGATCTGACAAGACAGCCAATCCTTCTGCTGCACCTTTACAACTTGTTCCATTTCCATTTGAACCCTTGCAAAATTTATCCATAGATATATTGGGTCCATTTCAAACAGCTGTCTGAAATTGTCGTTATGCTGTAACCCTCATTGATTATCATAGCAAGAGGCCAGAAGTTGCCTTCACTGCTTCTATCACTGCTCAGAATGTTATAAATTTCCTCACTTCAGTCTTTAGCAGAATTGGAAATCCACATTCCATAGTGTCAGATAATGGATATCAATTCACATCAACAGACTTTGCAGCATTTCTGAAAGAAAGAGATATATATATATGCACTTCAGTATACCATCCAGCTGCAAATGATGCCATTGAAAGATTTCATCATGTTCTCAAAGGCTGCATCCAATCTGCTATCTTACAAGTGAAACCCTGGAAACCTGCCGTCTCAGAATTCCTTCAGGTATATCATACGAACACCACATTCTACTACAGGAGTTACTCATTTTGAATTGCTTCATGGCCAAAAATTGCAAACACGCCTCAGTGTCCTTCCTCCTCCTATTGCCTGCAAGGCTGATGATGACACTGTTGGTAAGAGAGTTTTCTTTCTTCAACAGAAATTGAAAACTATACAGATACCAGACGTGGAGCACGGATTCCTGTTTTTTAAAAAGGGGAGAAGGTGCGTATTCGGAATCCAATACATGTTCCAAAAGCACACCCAACATTTTCATAACCTGTAGAAATTAAAAAAGAAATTGATCCATGTACTTCCCTGTTGGCAGATGGTAAAAAATGGCATTCTTCCCATTTGTTAAATCAAATAGACCTTTGCCCAATGATGCTTCAGGGGATGCTACAGTGGAATTACTGCCCCAGTCTACATTGAAGTCAATACCTGTGGTTTCTCACATTCCTCCAGCTCATATGAGTAAATCCCCTTGTTGGCTTGGGGATTTTGTTACATAAATCTGAATGTTTGATGTAATTCAGTGATCATTAGAATGCTAGTGATGTTTAACTACCTACTGTAATTGTAATATTCTTAAGTAAAGGGGGAATATGTTATGTTATGTACTTTGGCCACTAGGTGGAGATATAGAAGACGTAAAATAGAGAGTGATAAGAAAAACAAAAAGTTCAGAAGACTAATTGTTTCCTGTTGTTGCTTCCAGTTGTTGAATTAAATCTCTTTCATGAGCAGACTTAAATTAGCAGACATCACCATAATATTTACAGTGTATGTACTGTCTTGTTCTGGACATTCTGCAATACTGTGCAATGTCTGGTTTTTTTATTGTCAATGAGTGAAAGCAGCAACAATGACACTAAAGCATAATCTCACAGAGTGCATAGAGCTTGTCTGTCTGTAATAGTAGTGCCCCACAGAAATGAAACTTATTCTTTTCGTTTGTATAACTGGTTTGATTTTATCTGTTCTTATGTCATTCTCTGCACTGTAAATATATGAAATGATGCGTATGAAAAAATGGGACAGATTACATGCCTTATTGATTCAATACGGTATGCAATATTATGTTTCAGTAAGTAATGATTTATTATAAGCTGTAAAACTGTATAAACTGTACTGGTGTATGTGCATGAAGTTTATTGATAAACAAAATTAGGAACGATCAAGTGCCGGTGACCTGCTACTACTATTAATAGATTTGGATTCATTTGGCTCTGCTTCATTTAAAACGTATATAGGGGTATTTGCAAAAATTTTTAATGCATTCCCCTCCTCAACCCGCCACCTTATCGTGGTGGAGGGGTTTGCATGTCCCAATAATCTTAGGAGCTCTGTTGTCCATGGCTTTATGCCCCTGGTAGGGCCACCCAAGGCAAACTGGTCCCAGGTGAGGGATGAGACAACGAGCGGTTCAGCAAACTTCCATGATGAATGAAAACTTTGGACAGCGTTTTCCCTCGCCCGGATGCTGGTCACCAGGGCCCCCCTCTGGAGCCAGGCCTGGAGGTGGGGCTCGATGGTGAGCGCCTGGTGGCCGGGCCTGCACCCATGGAGCTCAGCCGAGCACAGCCCAAAAAGGCAACATGGGTCCCCCTTCCCATGGGCTCACCACCTATGGGAGGGGCCAAGGAGGTCAGGTGTAGTGTGAGTTGGGTGGTGGCCGAAGGCGGGGACCTTGGTGTTCCGATCCTCGGCTACAGAAGCTGGCTCTTGGGACGTGGGATGTCACCTCTCTGAAGGGGAAGGAAACCTCAGCTGGTGCATGAAGTCAAGAGGTTCCGACTAGATATATTTGGGCTCACCTCAACGCACAACCTGGACTCTGGAACCAATCTTCTTGAGAGGGGCTGTACTCTCTACCACTCTGAAGTTGCCCCTGATGAGAGGCGCCAAGCGGGTGTGGGCATACTTATTGTCCCCCAACTTGGAACCTGTTCATTGGGGTTTACCCCAGTGGACAAGAGGGTAGCCTCCCTCCACCTGAAGGTGGAGGGACAGGTTCTAACTGTTGTTTGCACGTATGTGCCGAACAGCAGTTTGAAGTACCCACCCTTTTTGGAGTCCCAGGAGGGGGTGCTTGACGGCATACCTTCTGGGTACTCCCTCGTTCTACTGGGAGACTTCAATGCTCACGTGAGCAATGACAGTGAGACCTGGAAGGGCATGATTGGGAGGAATGGCTCCCCGATCTGAACCCGAGTGGTGTTTTGTTATTGGACTTCTGTGCTTGTCATGGATTGTCCATAATGAACACCATGCTCAAGCATAGGGGTGTTTATATGTGCACTTGGCACCTGGACACCCTAGGCCTCAGTTCGATGATCGACTCTGTGGTTGTGTCGTCGGACCTGCGGCCACATGTATTGGACACTTGGGTGTAAAGAGGGGCGGAGCTGTCAACTGATCACCACCTGGTGGTGAGTAGGCTTCGATGGTGGGGGAGGATGCCAGTCAGGCCTGGTAGGCCCAAACGTGTTGTGAGGGTCTGCTGGGAAAGTCTGGCAGAGTCCACTGTCAGAAGTAGCTTCAATTCCCACCTCGGCCAACTTCGACCACTTCCTGAGGGAGGTGGGAGACATTGAGTCTGAATGTGCCATGTTCCGTGCCTCTATTGGTGAGGAGGCTGACCGGAGCTGTGGCTGTAAGGTGGTCGGTGCCTGATGTGGCGGCAATCCCCGAACCCATTGGTGGACACCAGCAGTGAAGGATGCTGTCGAGCTGAAGGAGGAGTCCTACAGGACCCTTTTGTCCTGTGGGACTCTGGAGTCAGCTGATTGGTACCGGCAGGCCAAGCAGAATGTGGCTTTGTGGGTTGCTGAGGCAAAAACTCGGGCGTGGGAGGAGTTTGGGGAGGCCATGGAGAACGACTTTCGGATGGCTTCAAGGAGATTCTGGTCCACCATCTCAGGAGGGGAAGCAGTGCAGTGTCAACACTGTATATGGTGGGAATGGTGCGCTGCTGACCTCGACTCTGGACATTGTGGCTCGGTGGGGGGGTACTTCGAAGACCTCCTCAAACCCTCTAACATACCTTCCAATGAGGAAGCAGAGCCAGGGGACTCGGAGGTGGGCTCCCCATTCTCTGGGACTGAGGTGACCCAGGTGGTCAAAAAACACCTTGGTGGCAGGGCCACGGGGGTGGATGAGATATGCCTGGAGTTCCTCAAGGCTCTGGATTTTGTAGGACTGTCATGGTTGACACACCTCTGCAACATCGCATGGACATCAGGGACAGTGCCTCTGGATTGGCAAACCGGGGTAGTGGTCCCCCTCTTTAAGAAGGGGGACCGGAGGGTGTGTTCTAACTACAGAGGGATCACATTCCTCAGCCTCCCTGGAAAAGTCTATTCAAAGGTCCTGGAGAGGAGGGTCCGTCAGATAGTCAAATCTGAGCAGGAGGATCAGTGTGGTTTTCGTCCTGGTTGCGGAACAGTGGACCAGATCTACACACTTAGCAGGGTCCTGGAGGGTGCATGGGAGTTTGCCCAACCAGTCTACATGTGTTTTGTGGACTTGGAAAAGGCTTTCGACCATGTCCCTCGGGGAATCCTGTCCAACTCGAGTATGGGGTACGGACCCCCTGATAAGGGCTGTTCGGTCCCTGTACGATCAGTGTCAGAGCTTGGTCCACATTGCCGGCAGTAAGTCAAACCCGTTTCCAGTGAGAGTTGGACTCCGACAGAGCTGCCCTTTGTCACTGATTCTGTTCATAACTTTTATGGACAGAATTTCTAGGCGCAGCCAGGGCGTTGAGGGGGTCTGGTTTGGTGGACTCAAGATTGAGTCACTGCTTTTTGCAGATGATGTTGTCCTGTTTGCTTCATCAGGCCGTGATCTTCAGCTCTCTCTGGATCGGTTCGCAGGTCAGTGTGAAGTGGCTGGGATGGGAATAAACACCTCCAAATCTGAGACCATGGTCCTCAGCCAGAAAAGGATGGAGTGCCCTCTCAGGGTTGGGAGTGAGATCCTGCCCCAAGTAGAGGAGCTTAAGTATCTCGGCTCTTGTTCATAAGTGAGGGAAGAATGGAGCATGAGATCGACAGGTGGATCGGTGCGGCGTCTGCAGTGATGCAGGCTCTGCATTGGTCTGTCGTGGTGAAAAAGGAGCTGAGCCGTAAGGCAAAGCTCTCAATTTACCAGTCGATCTATGTTCCTACCCTCACCTATGGTCATGATCTATGGGCAGTGACCGAAAGAACGAGATCGTGAATACAAGCGGCCGAAAAATGAGTTTCCTCCACAGGATGTCTGGGCTTTCCCTTAAAGATAGGGTGAGAAGCTCAGTCATCCGGAAGGGGCTCAGAGTATAGCCACTGCTCCTCTGCATCGAGAGGAGTCAGATGAGGTGGCTCGAGCATCTGATCAGGATGCCTCCTGGATGCCTCCCTGGTGAGGTGTTCCGGGCATGTCTAACCAGGAGGAGGCCCCGGGGAAGACCCAGGACATGCTGGAGGGACTATGTCTCTCAACTGGCCTTGGAACGCCTCGGGATTCCCCCGGAAGAGCTAGAAGAAGTGGCCAGGGAGAGGGAAGTCTGGGCATCTCTGCTCAAGCTGCTGCCCCCACAACCCAGTCTCAGATAAGCAGAAGAGGATGGATGGATTTAATGCACTAATCGCACAAAGGTTAATCAACAGCTCTACTTTCAGAAAATTGTGTGACCACTTTATGCTGCAATAACTTCAATTAAACATTTCTTTTACATAATTGTTGATCAGCCCTGCATATTAGCTTGGAGGAATTTTAGCCCATTACTACTTGCAGAACTGAATCAAACTCAAGGATCGTGGTGGGCTTACTTGCATTAACTGCTTGCTTCAGGTCCTTCCACTACATTTCTATAGTACTGTGGTCATGACTTTAACTTTGCCATTCCAGAACATAATATTTTTTCTGACTTAACTATTCTTTGGTAGAGTGACTTGTATGTTTAGACTAGAGTCGTCACCTTGCTGCTTGACCCACTTTAGCTTCAGTTCGCCCATGATTACACTAACATTTTCCTGTAGAATGTGAACCCGGTTGAATTGGTACCATTCAACATTCATAGTTCCATCAATGATGGAAAGTCATCCTGGTACAGAGGCAATAAAGCAGACCCAAACCATAATATTTTCATTGTTATGTTTCACAGATGGGATAAGGTTGTTATGCTGGACTGCAGTATTTGCTTTTCATCAAATATAACGCTCACATTCAAGCAAAAAATTTCTATTTTGGACTTATCCAAAAGCCATCTGGCTTATCCATAATGTTTTGAGTAAACTTTAGAAGGGCAGTACCATTGTTGTGCAGTTTTCTCCTGCTGGTGGAATGAAAAGGCCTTTCAATCCTTAAATGTTACCCTGGGGTTCTTTGTGACCTCCTGGAATATCGAATACCTAGCTCTTGGACTCATCTTTGTTGGTTGATCACTCCTGGTGAAGATAAGAACGTTGTTGAATTTCCGTAATTTGTACAGAATCTGTCCAACAGTGAAATGGCAGAGTCCAAACCGTTTAAAATTGCTTTTGTAACGTTTTCCCACCTGGTAATCATCAATGGTTTTTTGGAGGTCCACAGAAATTTTCTTTGGTGGAAGCATGACACACTTTCACAAACGTGTGTGGTGATGACTGAGTCCGATAGTAAGACACACATTTATGTTATTTAAATTGGGCAGGGCCTCCCACAATCACATCTTATAATCATCTCATTGATTGAAAGTGTTGGCTGGGATTGGCTCCAGCAGACCCCCGTGACCCTGTAGTTAGGATATAGTGGGTTGACTAATGGATGGATGGATGGATGATTGAAACACCTGACTCTAATTTCCTCTTCAAATGAAATGATAATCCTAGAGGTTCACATACTTTTTCACACAGAAATATATAACATTAGATCATTTTATTCAACACATAAATTAACAAGTACAGTATAATGTTTTTATTTAATTTTTTTAATTGGTCCTCTTTATGTACTGTAGGTTTAAGACTTATGTTAGAAAGATCTAATCACATATTATGTCATATTAATGCAGCATATGTAAAGGGTTCACAAACTTTCTGCTACCAATGTAAGAACATGTCCAGACTACCTAAAATGGCTACTGTTAATCCAGAGAAGTAGCAGTTCTTCTCTGAGGTGCTTCAATGTCTCCGAATTCCTCCATCTGACACAAACACTGAGTTCCAAAACACAGAGCAAGAACCTTATTTTGGACTTGTGATTTCATTCTTTCAGTCACATCCCACAGCTCACGACCATAGGTGAAGAAAGGGGAGTAGACTAACTATTAAATGGAATGCTTTAATTGAGAACTAAGCACCTTCAAAACCCATATTCCAGTCACAATCATCCTTAACACTAGAATTACCAGAGCCTACGAAAAAACTTGTAGATCCGTCCCACCTTAAATCGCTTTTTAAAACTGTTCACAGCTCTCCACCAGCGTCTTTTGTCATCTAAATGTGCTGATAAACTCAAGCTGCAAGCAGCCGGCTATTCCATCCCCCCACCAATTTAGAACGTGCACAAACTTCTCCCAGCTCATGCCTTGATTGATTTTCTGGGAGTGAAGTGGAGTTTTAGAGTGGAAATAAAAGATCGTTGTTTGGAACACACGCATTTCATGTGTGTTCCGTTTCTACAGTAATCTGTATAAACTGTAATTAAAATTAAAACTATTTAATAAGTGATCCATGGTTGCATGCGGGTGGCATGGTGGTGCAGTGGTAGCACTGCTGTCTCGCAGTTAGGAGACCTGGGTTCGCTTCCAGGGTCCTCCCTGCGTGGAGTTTGCATGTTCTCTAAGTGTCTGCGTGGGTTTCCTCCCACAGTTCAAAGACATGCAGGTTAGGTGGATTAGTGATTCTTAATTGTGCTTTTTGTGTGTGTTCTGGGGTGGGCTGGCACCCTGCCCAGGATTGGTTCCTGTGTTGGCTGGGATTGGCTCCAGCAGACCCCAGTGACCCTGTGTTTGGATTCAGCGGGTTGGAAAATGGATGGTTGCATGTGGTGGGTGCGCAATGCGCTAACAGTGTGTGCTCCTAACCTCTTTCTCTCTCTCTCTATAGTTGCATAAAATGCTGTTCCAAAAATTACTTATTTTACATTTCAAAGGTTATTTACTTATAGATGGACAGAATGAAAGACTGATAAGGAGTCAGCCAGTAAGCAAAGTTAATCTTTTGTATCAGATTTCTGTAAGGAGATTACTTAAACTGCCCTAACAGTTCAAAACTGTCTCTGATATCTTGCAATTTAGGTTTGCTGTACTTCAATGACCACACCAGACCTGTGAGAGCTGGCTGAAGATGGATCTGCAAATTGATAATGCCTATTAATAAATCCAGAGACAACCTTCAGTAAAAGTCTGGATTCTTATTGTGTTTTCCTGCATCCACTAAGCACAAATATTGCAGCAGTCCACCCAAAAAATAGTGTCACACAAAGGATAGACCTGTTCTTAATTCAGGAGTGCACCTCTGGAATTGACTTTACCCCAAGGCACCCTAACACCTACTCAAGTGGCAGGCTTAGGCCTGCAGTGACCCAGAAATGGGGCTAAAGTTAAAAAATTACTGGAAGTTCACAGAAAATGAGAAAAGAAAACTTTGGAAACCGCAAGTTTAATACTAAACTGAACAAAGTTGTTTTTTTTTATATAGTCAAAGAATTTTTTATAGTGCACAAAAATCAGGCAGGGAAACCTAAGGTTTCTCTTTTGTAATGTATCCTTGACTATATGCCATTTATTAGATAAGAATGCCTTACTTTCATGTACTGTTTCCTACTATTGGGTCAAGCTAACACCTGCAACCTAAATAACCTCGTAGCACAAAGGGTATGGCAAACCTCTGACTGCACCAGGTGATCAAAGAAATCTACCTATTACTCAATCACTTTAAACATGAAGACAAAGCATAAAAAGTTAAAAGCAGCATGGTATTTATTACAGGAATAATAATACCAGTAGAGAAAAGCATAAAAGAAAAGATGGATAGCAAAGTCTGGATATATATAGTCTTTAGAAAAATCTTACAAAAAGTTAAAAGATGACAAGGATGAATGTCGCAGGTGGCTTCTGATTTAGTACTCGTAGTTGCTCATGAGATGCTTTGCCAACAATCAGATGGAAATGGATGCACATTGCTGGCGCCCAGTTCAGTCATTGCTCTTGCCCTCCTCTGACGTTGTTTTGTTCTCCTCTTCTCTCTTCTTGTCCTCTTGTGATGTTGCTTTTCAGACAAGGCATATTTATTTTAAAATTCTATGTGGTTAGATACACCTGATTGGCTGGCTATCAATATGATGATGGATTCCCTCAGAATCTTTAACCTTGACTATGTCCATTTTCCCAAACAATAAAACTTTTGATGTTGCTTAGTACTACTGGCATGTCTTCCTTTCCCAGGCTGTAAAACCAATTTAGCAACTTGTTATCTCAGGTTTTAAAGTAATCAATAGCCTGAGGCATCTCCTGAATTGCTGGTCAGTTCAAACAAATGGTACTGTGATTTAGCAAAACAGACTGGCTTTAATCTTAACTGTCCATGCAAGTATTATGTTCATCTGTTGTTTTGTCTTAAACAAAATATAATGAAAATATAGACCAACATTTACAGATTTTGTACCCCACAACAACATATACATTCAAAGTATTATGAGAAACTGTAAAATATCTGTCTCTTGTTAGCAGAGATGAGAACCCGTGGCTAAGTGAGAAAAGGAGTCTTGTTTTATGTACTCATTGGGCAAGATGGGAGGGGGAGCTTCTATCTTTTAAAAACTGTCACTTTTAAAAAGAACCTCCTTGTCTTCCTTAATTCATTTTGATTAAGAATACATAATGTGCACCTACGAAAAGGTGCCATCTGGGAATGATCATCAGTGTCTTGCTTACTCATCCTGGTTGTATGACTTTATTTATCATCTTTTTCCTTGCCGTTATTGGTTTTGATACATAGAAATGTAGATTGTGAGTGTAAGCTTAACGCCAGTGTCTCTATCTAACTGCTATTAGCAGGCCAGAGGTTTGATTGTTTATTCCTTGTCAAAGTTCAGTCTCTTAAGGACACAAGTGGTGCCTTTGTGAAGCCTACTATTGATGGTAAACTGTAATGACAAAGTCTTGAAAGTAAACAGAGCCCCAGTTAGCGAGCAGTCTGCCATAGACATCCAAAGGTTGAAATACAAGGAGTGAAGCATAGACAGTGAGACCGGTAAGAGGTTATAATTGACAGCTGCATTGTTGGTTTTGACATGTTGTGTTATTCACCATTTAGAACCTACAAGTCGTATTGGTCCCATTCATGTTCACATATATGGCACAGGTGATCTGATAGCACCATAAAACAACTGCATATATTAAGAATACTACACAAAATACAACTTAAAAGCAATAAAACCAATGTATCAAAGAGCAGCATACATGGAAAGAACAAAACAAAAAACAGAATTCCTAACACAATATACAAAAAAAAAACAACAGAAAAAGATTAAATAACCAAAAATTAAACATAATCTTGGTCAACCACTCTAGCTGAAACATAACACTTTTAAGGAGATATCTGTTTTTGTCTGCCATTGAAAGTCATAGTCATTTGCTTTAAAATAGAGAACATTCATTAGTTTAGTCATTGGTGTTAAACTAGAAGTATTATTCACCTTGTACATAACCCAAAAAAGTGTATCTAGCAGGTAAAGGTAAATAAAATAATACTAAATAGTCATTTAAAATGGAAAATACCATTCACACCAGAGGAAGGGAGAGGTGGTGTGTCCTTATTACACCTTCAACAATCCTAGAAAAGGAAATGCCTTCCAATTATAGCCCAACCAGAAATGCTATATTGGGATATATCAGGAAAGTTACACCTATCCCAGAATACCATCTTTTCTGTTTAAATAAAAAAGAAATCATTAAAAGTAACTGAAGTAAACCTTCATTTCTGAAAATCATATTTTAAGGCTAAGTTTTCTTGCGTGTAAGACTTTATTTTGCTGTATGATGGCAGAGCTTTTATATTAATTTTCAAATTTAGTTAATTATAGTATGTCTTTTTGTTTTTGTGTAATTAGGGTTCATTCTTAAATAAATGTATTCTTTAAGCATTTCTTAATAGTTGCTTCTGATTCATTTTCTGTTGTGGAGTTGCAAACAATCATTTAGTTCAAAGAACCAGACCGTAATGTAACTTTTAAATCCGTCACTTCAGTAGTTACCTTTCGACAAAAAATGTAAATGTACAAGCACGTAAATGTAAAGAAAATACCAGCAGCATTTAAGATAAGGTACATAAGAATATCTTGTTAATTCCTAACTGTGTCTGCCTTTTGCACGTGTAGGATAGTCATTATCTTGTCAAAGCAGACAGGACTGGCACTTCTGGGTTTTTAAAATTATGGGTTTGAAGAAAAGGAAAAAAGAAGCCAACCATCCAAGGTTAAGGGGTGACCACTGCAATAAAATACCCAGCCATCTGCAGAGCTTGGTAGCACAATTGTCTGGAAATGTTGTTTATTGTCTTTAAGGGCTTCTCTGCTTAACAAACAGCTGCTGGTTATGAGATAGATACCGCAGTATGTATTTATTCCACCCTTTTTTCAACCAAGCCTAGGTCCAGTTGTGGTAAATTAACAAATGTGTGTTCCCCAATATCATTATTGGTTTTGGGTTTAAGTTATTTACAATTTCCGTTTTATTCTAAAACATGGTTCTTTGTGTTTTTAATTATTTTTCAATATTGTCCCTTTTGCTTTGCTTCCTTTCAATTTGCCTGGCAGTGCCTCTTTCACAAAATGTTCTCCTCTTGAATGATGTCTGACCATTTCCTCTTTACCAGTGAAATAAATCATGTTCATTGATATGTACAGTTTATTCCCTTGTTTTATGTTATTTTTCACTAGATTGTCTCTACAACATTTCTAATGCCTGTACCATTGCTGAAGGGGTTCCCAGCTGGTATAGTTTTACCAGCAGTATAGCTGGCACTGGCTTGGCATTAGAAGGCCTTGAGAGTAAGACAGATACAGAGAGAGGGAATGAGAGAGTGAGAGTACTTGGCCTGCCAAAGTGATATATGTCATGATTTAAGATGAAATCAAAGCATTTTGACCTCCTTTAATTTTTTGTCTGTTATTTTTTTAGAGTTTTAGAGTGGCAGCATCATGCCAATCACACCGATATCCAAAAGTACTATAAACTTTTTCCCTAAACTGTAATAATTCAAGTGCATCAAATTATATACAATTTAGCCTTTATTAACATTACATTAACAGAGTATTTACAGGGAATGAAACAAAATACAACACGGAACATTGCCTAGGTACTATACATACTGAGATACGTTTCTACCAAGTGTGGTGGCTTGTCCATTTGCTCATTTCCCAATACATTTCTGGCTTCAGCATCCTGCATCAAGTTCATGTTTAGTGATTGTGCTAGTATGAGAAGACATTAAACCCAATTCTTTGTTCACTTGGGGATAAAGATGAGCATCTTTTTGCCTTTCAAATAGACCTATTGTCTCTTCCACAAAATTTCACATGCCCCTGCGCCATTCACTGAAGTTGTCAAGTTACTCAGGATTAAGTACTCAAAAACTGCAGTGTACCAATTAAAGGCTTAGTGAAACATTTCAGTCAGATGCTCAGACAAATGCAAGGATGGTAAGAACTGAAGTCAGTTACTTTCCCTTGTGTTATTGCCTCTACAAGCCTCTACAGTGTTCTCCTGTTTTGAAATGCTATATGGACAGCAAGCCCGTGGACTATTGGACATCCTGAAGGAAGACTGGAAGGAAGAGGCACTCCTCTCCACAAACAAATTAGAGTATAGTATATTGTGCAGTTACACAAAGAATTCACCAAGATTCAGCCAATCCTAAATGATAATATAGAGCAGGTGCAATCAGCACAGGCCTGCTGATAGTAATGTGGCATGAGCCTCCATGAATTCTATCCTGGAGATCATGTCATGGTCTTCATTCTCACTTCACATTCCAAATTGGTGGTCCATTGGCAAGGCCCTTATGGAATTAAGGAGAGGAAGGGGCTGCTTGACTGTTTGGAGTGTAGATGCCACACGGGTTGGACGGATATCCCGGCCAGGAAAGGAAGCAGACCCACAAGGAAAAAATGGATGGACAGACCCTATAGAAGCAGAGAGATCGCTAGAGAACTGTTATTCTCCCAGCATGCAAGATGGCAACAGTCCCCAATATCTCCACCCAGTGGGAAGCCAGCAGGGCATGCTGGGAAATGTAGTCTGGCAGGGCAGCCCTGCTGGAGTCATGTGGTGCTGCAAGAGGGCATTCCAGGGAAACAAGCTCCCTACGCAAATAATGGACTTCTGTGTGACCCGGAAGTACTTCCCTCGGGTAATCGCCCTGGCACCGAAAGTATTCCCGGGTCTGTAATAAAAGGGACCGCTCTCAATTTGACTTCACTTGACTGGAGGAGGGCAGTGCGGTGGTGAGAAAAAAGACCAGTGTTTTTGTGTATTGGTGATATTTTGGAGGTATTTAAATAAAACCTTTGTTTTGTTTTTTTTGATAAAGGACTGTTTTTTGGCGATTGTGTTGGAGTTTGGGGCTCACTGACACTCGGGGTTTATCACAGGAGATACAACCAAACTGTCGTCCAGCAGATCGGGTTTATCATGTAATCATGCTGAAACTGTGGAGGAAGATGGATTCCTAACCCTATTCTGATCAACCCCATTCTTTCTTGGAACACCCCTTAATTTAGGTTCAGATTTTACTGACAAACAACAAGAGCGCAAAGCAGCTATCCTCTCCATTCCAGAAGTAGTGAATGTGTAATGAGGCAGGATCTCTCTGATTGCACAAGACATTATAACAGAGTCTGAGGTGGTCCAGTGGAACTCAATAGAAGAGTTTTAGTCTCTTTAGTGTCTAGGTCTGACATTTTGATACTGAAGTCAGATGGAAGTTGGTGCTTTTCCTTAACCACATGTGAAAGAACTCCTCGAACTGCTTGGTAAAACCCAATACCTGACCACCCTTGACATGATGAAAGGGTACTGGCAAGTTTTTTTCATGAATTTTGCTAAGGAAAAGACCATGCTTAGAACACCAGTGGACACTAGCAGTGCCATGTCCTCTGATTCAGGATGCTATAGGGTGTTAGCGACCTTCTAGGATCTGGTGGACACAGTGTTATGGCCGTACAACTTCTATACTGCCTCCTACTTCGGTGACATCTTGATGTACAGTATATTCCTACACTTGGGAGGAATATGTATAGAGTGTTCAAACTGTGCTCCTGACATTGAGCAAAGCTGGACTCTGGATAAACCCCAAGAACTTCTTCATTGGCATAATAGAGGTCAAGTGTTTAGGCTAGCTATTGGCCGGGGGTACAGTTCGAACACAGTGCTCCAAAGCTGATGACATCATGAAATAAACCTGTCCGAAAACCAAGCGGCAGGTCCAGACTTTCTTGTGGCTAGTGGTTTCTCTTTGAGAGCATCTTTGATAGATCTGACAAAAAAGCAGGCCCCCAACACGGTGGTATGGAAAACAAAAGCAGAAACGCATTTTGTGACTTTACATCAGCATTGATCTTTTCTTTGCCTTTCATCCTCCAGATCAAAGCTTCAGACACAGGTCTTGGTGCCATGCTGAGCCAAAGCATTGATGGTGTTGAACATACCATCATATTCCTGAAACTGTTGGATTGGAAGACCAGGTACACAGTGGAGAAACGGGAAGCCTTGGCTGTTTTATTAACCACCTTCTGGGCCGTGAGTTCACTCTTGTTACCAATCATGCACCACTCCAATTGATGATGGTGTAACAGGAGTCAAACAATGTCACTAGAGGGTTCTTGAACTTTCAGCTTTATCAGTTTAAAGTCCTGCATTGCAAGTGCTAACTTCACACAAACGCTGAAGCTCTTTCTCAGGTTAAGAAAGGTCTAGGCTAATGGGGTGGTTGTGTCACAAGTAAGCATATGGGAAGCAGATTATGGGCTCTGATGTTGTAAATTACCTGTTTAAACAGGAGTTTGCATTGTGCACTACTGACTTCTCTCTTACTCCCTGTGAAGAACGGAAGACTAACAGCCACTCTACCGCTGATGTCACTTCTGTTTAAAGTCATCTTGGATCTGCCCTTTCCTACCAGTTTAATTCTGAGCTCCTGTATGAAAAGATGCAATACACCACTTGCTGTATGCTTTGTTGTTTTAAATTTTTTCAGTTATACAGGGTCACCAAGGTGGTGCCCCGACTCTTAAATGTAGTTGTGTCTCATCTTTTACACATACATCAGCTATTTATTTCAAATTCAAGCTAAATTCATCCAACCATTTCTTAGAATTTCTTTGCATTGTCACTTCCACGCATAGAAATTTCTAGATAAAACCTACCTGGAAAAAATACCCCTTGTCAACTGTCAATGAAGTAGCTGCTTTACAGTTAATAACTGCACAGAAAAAATTTAAGTGAAATGGCTAATATTTGTTTAGAGTGGTACATGGTTGGAATTGGGACCTGGTTTTCACTCCCAACATATCAAATAAATTTTAAGGTTAAGTTAATTGGTGAGGCTAATGTGACCTGGATGAGTGCATGTTGCTTTGTTCATATATGCAGGGTAAGCTGTGTATCATGTGAAATAACAATAAAATCAAATAGGTCACTGAGTTAGTGGTATTTCGACAAAGATGGTGAAGTCAGCATGTGGTGCAAATCCTAACAAATGCTTGTTCTGACCTATTCTATCACTCTATAAAAAAGAAGACTAAATAAGTTAGTAAGTTAGGTGGATGTCATCTATGAGTAAATCAAAAAAAGTATTCTGGACAGACCAGGCATCTTGTGAACACTCCATGATTGAAAGAATGCATACTAATGGAATTAATAAAACTAAGAAACAGTAATAGATGAGGCAAATTCACCGGCCAGCTATTGAGCTGTGTTCCTTATGCAGCCTAATGCCAGACCAGTTATGTTACCTCTCCACTCTTTTCTGATAATTTATATGGAAATGTTTGCATAGTTTCGTGCTGCAATATTTTCAAAGCACTCACATGAAAGAGTGTGTTTTGCTATTAACATAGAAAATGTGACTGTTTTACTATAAAGGTCAAATATTCTAAAATAAACAGTTCTCAATTCAATAGACAAGCCAAATTAAACAGTTCTCAATTCAATAGACAAGCCAAATTTTACTAGCCAAAACTAACTATTGAACTTCTCCAACGAAAATGAAGCAAATGACATGCCAGAGATGTGATTTTCAAAGTTTTCAAACAAAGGTAAAGAAAAACAAGTGATATAAAATGCACATAAAAACAATAAAAAACTCAGCCTGGCTGCTAATATTACTAAACTCAAGGGACAGTGCAGGAGGACTGATCATTGGAAGAAAGTAGCAGCAGGAGGGAGAATCTATTAAAATCTTGGTTCAGAGCGTTAGCTTTGTCCACATCACTTTCTATCACTTGAGCTCAGGATTGCTTGAGCCCAGTATGGATTGTACTCTGGCAATAGTTGCAAAGAAAACTGATGAAAACAAAACTCAGTGTCATTAACAATGCTGCATATCTTGTCTCTGACACACTAACTCTGAAAACATTTGACCAACCAATTACTCAGCAGATGTGTTTAAAGAAATGCTAAAGAAATTATACCAACAGTAATACACCTGCATAATGCCTAACTGTGACAGTCAAGGCAGATATTTTCTTTTTTTTTAGTCATTCTGGTGTGTTTTCAGACCATGGTGGGTTTGTATTTATTTATTTATTCAGCTTCTGTAACAATCAGAATTTCACTATGGGGACAGATAATATTCTAAAGTTCTATCTATACCAGAAACCTTCTGTTAAACGGTACTAAGCCCCAACCATGTGGCGTTGTATTAAAATATAGTAATTTTTTTTTATCAATGTTTACCACTGTACAATCAATAGTTAGACTTCAACTTTTACTTGCAGTTGTGACAGGTGTTTTGGAAAACTAAACTATTAAAAGGATGGATGTTACACCAAGGTTTAGGCAGACAGAGATAAGAATTTGCATAAAACATTCATAAAGATGATATGACTTATTTCCAGTTTTTCTCTGAAACAAGTATCATGTTTAATATACAAATCATTTTAATACATCGTGAAGAGCAAAATGATTTGTTAGAATCTGAATTTGCAGCAAAATGTAATGTGTGGCTCACAAAACATTTGCGACACAAATTGGGCTTCACCATAAGCAAAATCAAGTGCCATCAGGGCATATGTCTTCATTTCGTCAAAAAACGTTTTTTCTATGTACAAAGCATGGAAGCATTTATTCTGGTGCAGTACAAGGAAAAAGAAAGGGGTTAGGTCTATTAGAAAGCACAGACATTTACGAGAAGCTGATCTGCTGCTAAATCCACTGGCATTGATGCCAGCAGGTGAAGTTCCAAAAGGATCTTGGCATGGATTGGCGTTTTGGATTTAAGGAATGTGAGCAGAGAAGTTGTTACATTTGTCTACAAGTGATGTGCTAGATGGAGCCGGTGACGTGAACGTGCAGGCTGGCATACAAGGAACTATTTAAGATAAGGGGTAGAATTGGAAGGCCATCAAGGCGGATTCTAGTGCTGGATAACCCTTATGGAACAGTATTCTTTGCTTTTAGCCAAAGACAAAAACAAAACCAAAACAAAACAAGTGACCCTCTGCTATTTCTCTATGTCATTGCTAGTTTTGATCATTAAAATTTAGCAAAGTATTTTTTGCCTTCACCAAATAATTCCAGGAAATTTGTTAAGACAAACTTTTTTCGTGCCCCATGTTGCTTTTCAGGGCGAGTTTGACATCAGAGCTGTAACAGCAATATGCAGAACTACACACATGCATGATGTCAATACCCTAGCTGGATTTACACAATGCATGTGTTTATGAAATAAATAAAAACAAATAAAACTTATGGTATTTTCATTTGAGAGATGTATTAGCTGAACATGATGAGAATATTATGAAAATACTTCATCGTTCTACATAGATTTATTGTATGCGTCTCACTAAGTAGCAAAGATCAGGGACAGACAGTATATAATGCTAATCTCTTATATCACAGGCTCCCTGTGTGTGCTGGTATGTAACAAAATGCATATATTATTTTTACACTATGAAGCTTAAGGAGGAAAGTTCAAGAATAGAATATGTTTTTCTTAGGAGACTGTGTTCCTTTAATATGCTATCTATCTATCTATCTATCTATCTATCTATCTATCTATCTATCTATCTATCTATCTATCTATCTATCTATCTATCTGTCTATCAACACACAAATGCACATACGTAGGGCTTTTGTGATGGTAATTAACCAAGAGACCAGGGGTGGGTGCTGTGTGCTAATACCTTCTCTTATTCTTCATCCACAGAATGGAAGATTAATGGCTGATGTCACTTCTGTTGTCCGTCCACGTGGACCCTCCCCTTCCTACCTTTAAACTTCTTAACCCAGGAACCAGCCAACTTGTTTCCAGCTCCAGATTGAACGACCACCTGAAAAGACATCTCTGCAATTATTACCTATTTTGTGTGATTATTTCATCAAAATATTTTTGCTTGTTTGTTGCATCTTTACACTATCTATCTATCTATCTATCTATCTATCTATCTATCTATCTATCTATCTATCTATCTATCTATCTATCTATCTATCTATCTGTTGTAAAAGCCAGCCCTGACACAGACAGACATAGGACACAGGTTCAAAGCACACAGGGCTTTTATTTTATTTTTCCCCCTTGTGGAAACGTCTTCCCTGTTCCCACAAGCACAACAACACAGTCCCAACACCAAAATACAATTCTCTTCTCTTCCTTTCTCCTCCAGCGCTCCTCCTGGCGAGCTTCGACTCCCTCCTCCTGACTCTGGCTTCCGGATTAGCGGCTGCTCGGTCCCTTTATAAGCCACCCAGAAGTGCTTCAGGTGCTTGATTGCTCGTTTCCGGCTGCACCCCGGACCCCAACAGGGCCGAAGAGAACTCCATCTCCTATGGGGCCCTGTGGGTATCCGAGGCACCACTGCCATCCAGTGGGGCTGCCATCTAGCGTCCCAGGGAAGGTATTGTACAGCCCATGCTTGACCCCCCAGACCATCTATTTTCTGCAAATGGCCACAATGGCTAAATTTCTCTGTATTTGTCTATTAGAAAACCTGTTGATTCATAATACCTATAATAATTATTCATTGATCAATAAAATGCTTTCTGACTTAATTGCTAAGCAGAAACTAAATCCTATTTCATCAAAAGTCACTAAGCTGCATTACTTATTGTAAAAGTAGATTTAAAATGACAAAATTCAGAAATTTAATACATTACAACATGGCTTGAATAGAGACAAGAGTTTTATAGCCAGATATGAGGACTGTTTGCATCTCTCAGACTGACACAGATGACCTGTCTACAGACCCATAATGTTTTGAAAAACTCATCACAAACTTCAAAGGATTTTGTTGGACAGTTATCTTATCCAAAGATCTTGACCATACATTGTTCTTCCCTCTCTTGTTAAATTAATCTTAGCCTGAATTAATCTATTAATTTTTTACATTTAAGACTTTTCATTTAAAGATTTACCAATGTTGTTTCTTGTCCTAGTGTGTGTATATAAACATAGGGTACTTCAGTTTCTGTATTACATCTTGCCTGAAGAAGGGGCCTGAGTTGCCTCGAAAGCTTGCATATTGTAATCTTTTTAGTTAGCCAATAAAAGGTGTCATTTTGCTGGGCTTTTCTGAACATTCATATATAAATGGGTGTTTTTTTAAGGGTGACACAAAGAAAAGTACAAGTCCTGGGTTTAGATCGTGGCCTTGGGCCTCATTTATAAAGCTTGGTATGCACAAAAAGTGGTTTAAAATGTGCACACACTACTTCCCACAAAAATATCAGAATTTATAAAAGAAAACTTAACTGGGGAAGGTGTGTATATTTACAACAACTCTGACTCATCCGTATGCAACATTTTGGAGAAACTGAGAAATGACAACACCATTAACAAAGAAGGGAAATGCAGTCAAACCAGCTACATAGCTCAATTGTATGATAGTTTTACCAAGCTATTATTAGAATGTGCAATGACGTGACAAACTATAATACCTTAAAGCCAATAATTATGATGTATAGATTCTATTTTAGTTTCCTTTTATGAGGGTCAATGCTGCCTATTTGCACTTCATCTTCTTCTTCCTTTGACTGCTCCCGTTAGGGGTTGCCACAGTAGATTATCTTTTTCCATATCTTCCTGCTCTTTACATATTGCTCTGTTACACCCATTACCTGCATGTCCTCTCTCACCACATCCATAAACCTTCTCTTAGGCCTTCCTCTTTTTCTCTTGCCTGGCAGCTCTATCTTTAACATCCTTTTCCCAATATACCCAGCATCTCTCCTCTGCACATGTCCAAACAAACACAATCTCACCTCTCTGACTTTGTCACCCAAGAGCTGACACTCTAATGTACTCATTTCTAATCCTGTCCATCCTTGTCACACCCAATGCAAATCTTAACATCTTTAACTCTGCCATTTCCAACTCTGTCTCCTGCTTTCTGGCCAGTGCCACCATCTCCAATACATATAACAAAGTTGGTCTTACTTACATCATGCAGATCTTCCCTTTTGCTGTTGCTGATAACCGTCTGTCACAAATTACTCCTGTCACTCTTTTCCACCCATTCCACCCTGCCTGCACTCTCTTTTTCACCTCTCTTCCACAATCCCTGTTACTCTGTACTGTTGATCCGAAGTATTTAAACTTATCGACTTCGGCAGCTCTACTCCCTGTATCCTCACCATTCCACTGACCTTCCTCTGATTCACTTACATATATTCTTTCTTGTTCCTACTAATCTACATTCATCCCCTCTGTAGAGCATATTTCCACCTCTCCAGGGTCTCCTCAACCTGCTCCCTACTATCGCTACAGATCACAATGTCATCAGCAAACATCATAGTCCACGGGGACTCCTGTTTAATCTCATATGTCAACCTGTCTTTCACCATTGCAAATAAGAAAGGGCTCAGAACTGATCCCTGATGTAAACCCAGCTCCACGCTGAATGCATCATGTCACACTTCCCTCGTACATATCCTGTAACACTCTTACATACTTCTCTACCACTCCCGACTTCTCCATACAATACCAACTCCTCTCTAGGCATCCTTTCATGTGCTTTCTCCAGGTCCACAAAGACACAATGTAACTCCTTCTGGCCTTCTTTTCTCTACACTCTCAGAACAAACATTGCATTTTTTGTGCTTTTTCTTGGCATGAAACCATACTGCTGCTCACTAATCATCACCTCCGTTCTTAACCTAGCTTCCAATACTTTTTCCCATAACTTCATGCTGTGACTCATCAGTTTTATCCCCATGTAGTTACTACAGTTCTGCACATCCTCCTTGTTCTTAAATATTGGCACCAGTACACTTCTTCTCCACTCCTCAGGCATCCTCTCATTTTCCAAGATTCCATTTAACAATATGGTGTCACAAGAACGAGTCATGGACAGATAAAGAATTGGGGCAGCCACCCGTATAATGTGGTATCCTGGCTGCAAAAGGTTGTTTTATCAAACAATCAGCACTGAAGTGCATTCAACTGAGTCCAGAACAAGACTGAGGAAACAAAGGAAAAGGGGCAGGTTTTAAAGGGGGAGGCAGGAAGTGAGGTCATATGGATCTGGCGCGTGGTCTTCCACCATTGGTTCATAGCGGACGTGACATCAGAGGGACTGGAGCTGGTGTGGCCGACTTCCATTGGCTCAGTCCCGGAAGTGATGTCAGGACAGCCAGGTGAAATCCCCCGGGGATGGTCTACAGGCAAGGGAGAAAAAGAGTCAGTGCACTCTGCCACACCCGGCATGCCTCCGAACTGCCTTCACTCAAGCCCTTTAGCTGCCTCCCATGCGCACGTGTGTGACAATGGTTAAAAACTCGACTGCCATCTCTCCTAAAGATAGATAGATAGATAGATAGATAGATAGATAGATAGATAGATAGATAGATAGATAGATAGATAGATAGATAGATAGATAGATAGATAGATAGATAGATACTTTATTAATACCAAGGGGAAATTCACATACTCCAGCAGCAGCATACTGATAAAAAACAGTATTAAATTAAAGAATGATAAAAATGCAGGTAAAACAGACAATAACTTTGTATAATGTTAATGTTTGGAATTGAAGAGTTGCATAGTGTGTGGGAGGAACGATCACCTCTTTGCTTCCACAGGAATGTCATCTGGACCAATGGCCTTTCCATTCTTCATCCTCTTCATAGCTGTCCTTACTTCCTCCTTGCTAATCCGTTGCACTTCCTGATTCTCCAAATCATCCAACATTCTCTCTCTCTCATTCTCTTCATTCATCAGCCTCTCAAAGTACTCTTTCCATCTTCTCAAAACATCCTCCTCGCTCCAATTGGTACAGGTCCTTTTCTCCCTCCGTTAGTGTCCAACCTCTTATACAACTCATTATACGCCTTTTCTTTAGCCTTTGCCACCTCTCATTTCACCTTGTGCCTTATCTCCTTGTACTATTGTCTACTTTATACATCTCTCTGACTATCCCACTTCTTCTTCACCATCCTCCTTCCTCTGTATACTCTCCTGTACTTCCCCATTCCATCACCAGGTTTACTTTCCCTCCTTCCTCTGTTCAGATGTCACACCAAGCACCCTTCTTGCTGTCACCTTTACTACTTCTACTGTAGTTGCCCAGCTGTCTGGTAACTCCTCATTGCCACCCAGTGCCTGTCTTTCCTCCTTCCTAAACTCAACCTTGCAGTCTTCCTTTTTCAACTTCCACCATTTCATCCTTGGTTCTGCAATTACTCTCCTCCTCTTCTTGTTCTCCAATGTCATTCTACAAAGCACTATCCTATGCTGTCTAACTACGCATTCCCCTGTCACCACTTTGCTTACTTTAATCTGCTTCAGATTGACTCTTCTGCATAGGATATAATCTACCTGTGTGCATCTTCCTCCACTCTTGTACATCACCCTATGTTCCTCCCTCTTCTTAAAATATGTATTCACCACAGCCATGCCCATCCTTTTTGCAAAATCCACTCTCATCTGACCTTCTCCATTCCTCTCCTTGACACCATACCTACCTATTACCTCCTCATCTCCTGTCTTCCCTTCACCAACGTCCATTGAAATCCGCTCTAATCATCACTCTCTGTCCCTTGGGTACACTGTCTATCACTTCATCCAACTCACTCCAGAAATCTTCTTTCTCATCCATTGCACACCCAACTTGCGGGACATATGCACTAACAACATTCAGCATCACACCTTCAATTTTCAGCTTCATAATCATCACTCTATCTGACACCCTTTTCACCTCCAAAGCACTCTTGAGATTCTGTTTCTTCAGGATAACCCCTACCCCATTTTTCCTCCCATTCACACCGTGATAGAACAATTTAAAACCACCTCCGATCCACCTGGCCTTATGCCCCTTCCATTTAGTCTCTTGCACACACAATATATCAACCTTCCTTCTCTCTATTGTATTGGCTAGCTGTCTCCCCTTACCAGTCATACTGCTAACATTCAAAGTTCCTACTCTTAGTTCCACTCTGTTTATCTTTCTCTTCTCCTCTTTCCTCTGAAGATGTCTCTCCCTTCTTCTTCTCCTTCTTCAGCCAACAGTAGCCCAATTTCTGCCAGCACCCTGTTGGCGGTCATTGTTAACCTGGGACTTGACTGATCCAGTATGGAAATCTGTATTGTTGTCCACATGTTGATCTGGCAAAAGTTTACACCGAATGCCCTTCCTGAAGTAGCCCTCTCCATTTATCCGTGCTTGGGACCGGCACAAAGAAAAACACTGGTTTGTGCATCCCCAGTGGCTGGGTTAATGCCGCCTATTTGCACTGAAGAACTTTTTTTGTTGTCATTTTATATCGGCTACATGGTGTCACTTTCAGGAAACTGGCACACAGGTCAGTAACATCTCAGCCAGCCTTCATTCCATTATGTCTGCTGTGATGAAAGACATTGCCTGATTGAGGAGACGCTATATCCAATTATCGCATGGTGTTGGTGTTACATCACACTTAATACACAACTTATTTTTGCCAACATAAAGAGGCAATTTGCAGCAGTATCCTACTCTCCTAACATAATCAGAACAGTTTACTGTACTTGTATTGCAGTAAGGGCCTCAAGTGAGAAGCTTCTTTTTTCAAGTGCAACGTATTCCATTAATGCACATATGTAAAACCAAGATAAGACTGACAAATATCATGTCTGCATGGACTTGGTCAACCCGTAATTCATTTATTTTGAGGCAAGCTAGCTTTGGCAGATGTGACTTTAGTGTATGTGGTGGCTGACTTGCTGATAAGATAACTGGCTGAACCCCGCATTTTTCATATGCTCAATACTATTCATTGTATCAGTAAATATGCCAATACATTTTCCAGTTATTAATGGCTACCAGGCCAAGACGCTGAGACCATATGCCTCTTCTGGATCCCCCTAATTCAGAGGAGATGCAATAGAATGTCACACATCATCTTGCACACTTAGTTGCAAATGTAGGCAGATAACTTGATGCGGGTGGCAGGGTCAGGAGGAAGGCTGCTCTACCAGCCAATGAATGTCTACAGCATTGTAATTGCACATATATGAGGTTGATTGCCATCAAGACTTATTCACAAATGCAAGTGTGATTGTGATTTATAAAGCTGCAGGTTTTATAAATTAAATTTTTTTTTGGCATACACATCTTCTGGTTTTTTGGTGTGCACATATTTTCATACTCAAATCCTTGTAAGGTTTTATAAATTAAGCCCTGGGTATTGTGTGCAAGTGGATTTTTCATACTGTTTTTGAGTTACTGATATTATTCCACATCACAAAGATATGTTTGTGAAGTTAATTTGCGACTCTGAATTGGTCAGTTTTGATCTTGAGTGTGCCCTGTGATGGACCTGACTCCCCTGCAATAGATTAAGCACATTTGAAGATGGATAGAAGGAGGAAAATGGATAAGCATACGTGTGTGTGTATCTTTGCCATAGATGTATTGGTAATTAAGCTTACTTCTTAGAAAGGCTATAATAATGGGCAGACCTTCCAACAGTTATCATTTTCTCTTGTTCACCTTTTATGGAGATGAGTGAAGGTGAACCATGTAAGAGCCTGATGAATGCATAACATTATCCCAGTGTAGGTCCTTAGAAAAGATACTGTCTTTCCTTAAAATGAGTCCCTTTTTCCTGTGCTCCATCTAAACTCCACAATTTGGAGCACACAATTTGGAAGTTTTTGTAATAATGACGTATATAAATTAGGAATAATATGACTCCAACAAAAATAACATGAGCCCCTGGCAGAACATTCGCTTTAAAGTGGACACTTGGCTTCCTGCTCATTAACTACCTTGCAGTACTTTAATTGTATGTATGATTCTCCTGATGACTTTGGCATTCATTCTTGCTACTTCAGTCACATTTGTATCAGCTTCACTTTTATTATAATGTCTGGAAGAAAGGTAGGCAAGTAAACACAGACAGGGTAAACAGGAAAGAGAAAACTTCTAAAAATGACTTTCACCTTCCCACAGGAAACACGCAGGGCACAACCATGGATGCACAATAATTGTCGCCAAAAAAAGAAATCCATGCTGTGCCATTCCTTTCTAATCACAGTAAACATCATTAAGGACCCAATTCTGCAGTGCCAAGCAGCATTTAGAAACAATTAAAAAGGAGCAATCACTTCAACTCAAGACAAAACACTTGGACACATGGCACCTGCAACGTGCATAAAGGCAATTAAATTGTCAAGAAAAGGCAACCAGCACAACGCAGGAGGTGGTAACAAAAGAAAGAGGATAAGGAAGCGTTGGCTGCCAGTGTTTCACCTTTGCCCATATTCATTTAAAGGCCTCAATATGCAGATTAAAAGGAGATCTCTACTGTTGCAAAGAAATGTGGGTCATGTCATAAATTTTATTAAACAAGCTGGAGATAATTAATAAGCCAAACTGTCATTATGTTTTGTAGTTTTATAGCACCTTTCAGCCTAACATTTAAAACAACTCCCAACTGCTTCAATAATCCTAGAAGCGAAGTTAGAGAAGGGATTTGCTCAGTGACACACATTGCTTCAAGTGTTCAAGGTTGAACAACAATCATTGAATTTTGTGGTCCTTATCCACTAGGCCACAATGGAATACTTTCATTAGTTAATACACCTATAATTACAAGTATCATTAAGTCCAGAGTCACAGACTTGGAACAACACAATGCATCCATGCCTACTCAGTTTACAGTCACCAGTTACCCTACATAGAACATATTTTAGGTAAGTCAAGAAAAATCTGAGCACCTAAAGGAAAGAAAATAATGATGTAGCAAGAACATGAAAATACAGAATATCCAAGAGAATGATTTTCAGAAGCTAAAAGTAGCTAGCTCTCCAGTATAGTATTCAATGCTGCAGACACTGAACACCGTATGCTTTTATAATTGCTGAACATACTGCAGAAGGTATTTATAATAATAACCAGTAATGGCGTACTGCACAAATACACTTGACTTGAGCATTCCTAGCTTTCATCCTCTTTTTCTGTATGTTTAGCATTCCTTTGCTCAGAGGTTGATGCGCTTGCTGCTTCCGGAGCAGCTCTTCTTTTCTCCATCCTAGTGGCCTGCTTCTTCTCTTCTTTCGTCGGCATCTTTTCGTGTTAAAACTGATTAAGTCAGTTCTTGTGTTGCAATTAGTACGTTTTCCTTAATTTTTCACTTAAGCTGGCACTTAAGTCTTCAATCTGCCTCAGGAATGATTTAAGATATGAAGAGGTAGGGGAAGTGACGGCGAAGGTGGTAGGGATAAGAATGGCACCCGTACACATGCACCGCATGGTTGCTGCCGAGAGTTGATTGTACAATAAAATAAAATAAAAATAAAAAGAGTAATAATTCCAAAACACTTTGCTTTTAATATAAAGCTGTAGTGCAGAGTTTCAGCGTAGTATATGTGTACCATATTTCAGGTTAAAGGTTATTTGATTTTTGACCTTCACATTTTTGGGTTGACCTTTAACCTTGGAGGTCAATCATACCCCAAACAAGGGTAGCAGACATCACGTAGTATATGTGTACCAAAATTATATATATATATATATATATATATATATATATATATATATATATATATATAGTGGCAGACAACTGGGGATCTTTCTCCACCAGGACACCTGGAGAAGGGAAAGACCATAGGAGAGGCAATATCTTCCCTGGGGCACAAGAGGGCAGCCTCCCTGGATTGCATCAGGGCCAAGGATACAGAGCTTGGAAGATCAACCCTGTGGGGGGGCCTGAATCATTCCAGAACCATGGACTGCAGCACTTCCGCTATACCAGGAATTGCTGCCAGAACAGGAATGTGGTATAGCGGGTCCACAGCTAAAGTCCAAAAGGCCACTTTTTAAATAAATAGTCGCCGCACTCGCAGCTTAGGGAGGGGGCATGGTAGTGTGGCCAAAACGGTTCCCGGGTGATTCGTGATGTGGACGGTCCTCGCTTAAGTTCAAAGGTGAGGAGTCATCCGCATCTGTAAATGTTGCCGGGAACTGCTAATTGCCACACCTGATCCACGTCCCCGTAATAAATAATAGAAGTGCGAGGCGGATGGGGAGAAAAATAGAGGAAAGAGAAAAAAGAGAAAGAAGGAAAGTAGAGTGAGAAAAGTAGGGGAACAGTGGTTAATGGAGAAACAGATGGCAAGAAGGAGAAAGCCAGTGTGGGAGAGTGAGAGTGAGCGCGAAACCTGGCTCATTAAGGTTTGATGCAGCTGGTAGGAGAGACCCAGAGGAGTATTTGGCCAACTCTCGGAGGGAGCAGATTGAAGCAGTCGCTCCAACTGAGCAATTTTGAGGAGCTGGAGTGACTAGCAGAGGGGTTGACTGGCTATTGAAGGAAGCAGAGTCGAGGAGGCTTTGGGCGTGGTGAGCCCCAGCATAAGTGCCTTGGCCACTGGGGAAGGAACCCAAGTCTCGGTCTGGCTGGAGCCCGATGTAGCTGGGGATCGCAGGGCTACCGGACCAGAAATTAAGGAGCTGCATTTGCTGGTAGGGTGACTCCCCTGTTGCAGGGCCTGAATGGGAGAAGCAGGGCAGTTGCCAGTAAGGAATAAGTAAGCACTGGAGTTTTAAGAAAGACTGCCTCCAGCCATTGTTTTTAACCTCATTGTTTTAAAGGATTTTTTTTCCATTTTGTTTTTAACCTCCACAGTCCACTTGTTTTTATGGATTATTTATTTATTAACTTTGCGAGACACTGTACTATTTATTTGAACACTATTTTGGTTTTGTTGATTTTAATAAAAGCACTTTTGCACTTTTTGCACCATTCCCTTGCTTTATTGTGTCTCACTGTACAGCTCATCGGTGACACAGAAGGTGTCGGGTTCAAGAGCTGGATGGCAGCATGGAGCAGAACCCACATCGTCACAAGGAACCAGGTACACCCGGAGTGTTTCCGGGATCCCATGCAGGATGCTGCAAGATGGTCATCAGAGAGCACCTGGTGCACATCTGGGTGCATTTTAAAAGGGGCCCAAACTGGGAGCTGAAGTCAAGTGGTAGTGGACAGAGCTTGCGAGAGAGAAATGGAGGCGGCAGAAGAAAAGAGAAGAAGACTTAAGAAAGAACTCTGTGAGCATTATTGGAAAAAAAGAAAATTAAATGTGTATGTTCTGGACTTCTGGCTGTCTCACTGCCTGTCTGTGTCCGGGCTTCTTTCACTATATATATATATATATATATATATATATATATATATATATATATATATATATATATATATATATATATATATATATATATATATATATATATATATAAACTGCTCAAAAAAATTAAAGGAACACTTTGAAAACACATCAGATCTCAATGGGAAAAAGAAATCCTCCTGGATATCTATACTGATATAGACTGGGTAATGTGTTAGGAACGAAAGGATGCCACATCGTTTGATGGAAATGAAAATGATCAACCTACAGAGCCCTGAATTCAAAGACGCCCCAAAAATCAGAGTGAAAAATTATGTGGCAGGCTAGTCCATTTTGCCAAAATTTAATTGCAGCAACTCAAAATTGTACGCAGCACTTTGTATGGCCCCTGTGTTCTTGTATACATGCCTGACAACATCGGTGCATGCTCCTAATGAGATGACAGATGGTGTTGTGGGAGATCTCCTCCCAGATCTCGCCCAGGGCATCACTGAGCTCCTGGTGGCTTTGGATGGACCAAAACATAATGTCCCAGAGGTGTTCTATTGGATTTAGGTCAGGAAAGTGTGGTGGCCAGTCAATGGTATCAATTCCTTCATCCTCCAGGAACTGCCTGCATACTCTCACCACATGAGGCCAGGAATTGTCTTGCACCAGGAGCCACTGTACCAGCATAGGGTCTGACAATGGGTCCAAGGATTTCATCCTGATACCTAATGGCAGCCAAGGTGCCTTTGTCAAGCCTGTAGCGGTCTGTGTGACCCTCCATGGATATGCCTCCCCAGACAATCATTAACCCACCACCAAACTGCTCATGCTGAATGATGTTACAGGCAGCATAATGTTCTCCATGGCTTCTCCAGACCCTTTCACTTCTGTCACGTGCTCAGGGTGAACCTGCTCTCATCTGTAAAAAGCACAGGGCACCAGTGGTGCATCTGCCAATTCTGGTATTCTATGGCGAATGCCAATCGAGCTGCATGCTGCTGGGCAGTGAGCTCAGGGCCCATTAGAGGACATGGGGCCCTTGGGTCACCCTCATGAAGTCTTTCTGGTTGTTTGGTCAGAGACATTCACACCAGTGGCCTGCTGGAGGTCATTTTGTAGGGCTCTGGCAGTGCTCATCCTGTTCCTCCTTGCCCAAAGGAGCAGATACTGGTCCTGCTGATGGGTTATGGACCTTCTATGGCCCTCTCCAGCTCTCCTAGAGTAACTGCTTGTCTCCTAGAATCTCCTCCATGCCCTTGAGACTGTGCAGGGAGACACAGCAAACCTTCTGGCAATGACACGTATTGATGTGCCATCCTGGAGAAGTTGGACTACCTGTGCAACCTCTGTAGGGTCCAGGTATCGCCTCATGCTACCAGTAGTGACACTGACTGTAGCCAAATGCAAAACTAGTGAAGAAACAGTCAGAAAAGATGAGGAGGGAAAAATGTCAGTGGCCTCCACCTGTTAAACCATTCCTGTTTTGGGGGTCATCTCATTGTTGCCCCTCTAGTGCATCTGTTGTTAATTTCATTAACACCACAGCAGCTGAAACTGATTAACAACCCCCTCTGCTACTTAACTGACCAGATTAATATCCCATAAGTTTCATTGACTTTATGCTATACTCTGATTAAAAAGTGTTCCTTTAATTCCTTTGAGCAGTATATATATATTGTAAAGAAATCACAAACAGGCATAAAGATTTGGGGTTTCCGGTCCCGTATACTGAAAAATAATCCACAATAAATATGAATTATCATGGTCAAGTACATGAAAAACATTCAATATGGTTTGACAGTTCAAAGATGGTGTCAGAGGAGTATTTATGTAGGAGGGGCCGGAAGTGGAGGAATGCTGGGTAGGAGCCATGGTGGATGATGGGATCAAATGACGTCATGGGTAGTGGACAGAGGATGGGCGGAAGTAGCGTACTGCGGGAAACTGTAGGAGGTAGGCTCATGGTGGCAGTGCGTCTTTTCTTCTGTAAAAAAAAAGAGAGAAAGGTTAGTCCCCTGCCACTCCCTCCTGGCGTATGCCTTTCTGATCGTATTAATGTTCGTCCGCGGCTCCCTACTCGCGCGTGCGTGACAATATATATATATATATATATATATATATATATATTGTCACACACATGTGCATGGGAGGCAGCTTAAGGACAAGTAATCCCAAGCCAGACTTGAGAGGTGGTGGAGTGCATTAACGTTTTTCTTGACCCTATGGATGAAGACCCTTCTGGTTTACTTTAAGGTCTCTTCATATATAGGCCATACTGTATATCTTTCTGCAAAGCTTTTAAATTTAAGTGTAGTTTCTTATTTAACTTTAAAGGTTTACAATGGAAGGTGATACAGTACCAATGCTGCAGCCTTATAACTGAAATGTCCTGGCTTTTGAATCTTGGCCGGACAACTATTTGACGTTTTTGTGTTTTCATCATATCTTTTTCAGTTTTTTCTCTACATGTACTGATTTCCCTTTCACATCTTAAACTCATGCTTGTTAGGTTGATTGGCAATTCTGCATTTTCTGAGTGTATTGGTTTGTCCTGTGATGAACTAGTGGCCCATCCAGAATAGGTTTCTTCAATGTGCTCAATGAGACTAGAAAAGGCAGCTGAGAACTGTGATGCAAAACTGGATAACTACAGTAGGTTATAGAATGGATGGATGGATGGATTAACACAGCATGGAAATAAAAATGGCAAATGGAATTTAATCCTCTATTAATTTTCCAATATTTTTAATTCAGTTGAGTTGGAGCAAGGCTGGAACTGAATCCTGGATTGGGCATCAGGCAAAGAGACACAACAGTTGCCAGTTAACATAACATATGTTGGCATTCGGTTGTTGCAGCAAAACCGAGGCATATCCTATCGATGCAAAGAAGAAAACTCCACATTGAAAGTACACAGTCCTGGGTTTGGACCTAAGAGGTATGAGACACAGCAAAACCATCATGCCTGCTAAATAATGAGACTTTTGTAAATGTTACAGTATTAGGCACTTTCCCAGTTTACTGCAAAAAATTCAAACAAAAATCTAAAATTGAATCTGTCATTGACCTGCCTCAAACTGTAATGCTGTTTTGTCTTGAGGAGGTGGGCAAAACAAATTACAATTACAGCAGAAAAAATGTCTACGAGCTTGAATTATTGACAAAGCTCTAATTTACAGCAAAGTGTCACTGTGGTCAGCAGTACTGCCGCAGAGCTCGAGACATGGAACAATTCTAATCTTGGTCACTCTCTGTATGACATATTCTCCCAGTGTTTGTATGAGTTACCCAGGCAGGTTTTACCTCTGCTGTATACCTGAATGTGCACCGTGTTTCTCAGAGTTGCTTTCTGCATTTCTGGGAAAGCCTCCATCTACCCTGTTATAGGTAAAGCATGTTCAGAAAATGGGTAGATGGAAGATTCCCAGATATAAGGCATTTAATGGATGCAATTAATTTGTCTAACTTAATGTGGAGGTGTAGTGTGAGTCTTGTAACAGAGATTTTCTTTAATGACCCACATAGCTGCTGGACACTTTCAGTCACTGATTAATACCCAGCATAAAACACCCCATCTTCAATTCTTCCACTGATATTTTTTACTTATTTGCATAAACAGCTGTTTGTGCCTTATGTGAATACATGCAGAAGTGAAACAAAACTTTTTGAATTGTCACTATAAATACTGACAAAACAGTTCCGGCCTCTCACACTCATTATTGAAGAGGAGTGTCTCTCATTTAAAGAACAAGAACAGGATTAAGCATTCTTTCACAGACAACGCGGTAGCCAGTGAGTTGCAGAATTGTGGTAGTCGCATGGAGAAGAGCAGATGTTTAAGTAGAATTGGCAGTTTGTCTTATTGGCAGGCAAACAAGCAGAATGGGCTACGACTGGGAAAAGGGAACAGCTTAACGCTGATGCTGGAAAGCACTTTGTTACCAGAAGAAGTAAGAATAGAATTTAAATGTACGGCAGGGTACAGCATAATAGAGCGCAAAATACAATACACAATAGTCTGCACTGAATGCAGCCATAGAAAGCATGAGGGAGAACTAAACAAAACAAAAAAAAAATAAAATATGATTGAAATACAATGCAACATGTACAAAATGGAAAAAGCAATAAAGTACAAAACAATACATCTCACAATAAAATGCTCATCTAAAAAATGCACTACAGTACAATTCAAGTTTAAATCAATTTATAATTCACTAACAATACAGAATGGAGGACAATGCGCTAGAATGCCAGGCATGAATACAATAGACAGAAACATATATATTAAAAGGGCAACACAAATTAAGATAACTATTCTCAAAGCTGCTTAATTCAGTCCAGGTTCACAGGTGGTCAGAGCCTATCCTGGTAGAATAGAGGAGAGGCAGGAACCAACCATGGACAGGGCAACAGGAACAGTCACTTGAATGGGGTCGTCAATACAGAATTGCCAATTATTCTAGCCTGCATGTGTTTGGGGATATAGTGGGAAAACCATACCAACATGGGGAGGTCATACAAATTCCATACCTATGGAGACCAAGCATGGGATTTGAAGCCAGGATGGTAGATTTGTGAAGCTGCAGTGCTAACCACTGCACAGCCCCAATACAAAGTATAATACAAAATAATGACCAGTACAATAAAGATACAAGGCAATATTGAATGCAAAATCAAAACTGACAGAAAGTACTAATGAAACCTACTACCTGTTCCCTGCATTCAGTGCCAACAAAACTAGTAAAAAGTGCAATGGATGTTCTCGCAGCACCTATTCTTAACATTATTAATAGTTCATTATTGCATTGCACAGTACCTGATGCACTAAAAGTATCAGTCATCAAACCATTACTTAAAAAGCCAGACCTAGACCCACATATACTTAATAATTATAGACCCATTTCAACCCAGTTATACCTTTCTTTTAGACCAAATGAAGTTTCTCTGATGTCTTTAATTAGTTGTGTTAGTGGATTAAAGGATGAGAACTACTTGTCTTTAAACACAGATAAAACAGAGATGTTAATTATTGGAGGGAATGACGCTGATCACAACCATATTTTGTCATCATCTAGGAGTTATCTTTGATTCTAGCATTTCATTTAAAGCGCGCATTACAAAGTTGTCTATATCATGTTTCTTCCATCATACAAATGTTGGAAAATTATATCACTTTCTAAGTTAGCAGGATTCTGAGAAATTAATTCATGCATTTATTTCTAGTAGGATTGACTATTGCAATGTGGTGTTCACTGGATGTTCAAACTGTTCTTTATATAGCTTCCAGTTAATCCAAAATGCTGCTGCAAGAATTATTACAAAAACAAGAAAATATGACCACATAACTCCAGTTCTTAAATCCTTACACTGGCTACCTTTTAGGCTTAGGGCAGATTTCAAAATCCAGGTCCAGGTTACCTATCTGAACTTATCATGACTTACAAAACAGAGCACACATTAAGATCTCAAGATGCCAGTCTGCTTATGATTCAAAGAATTAATAAAATAACAGTGGGTGGTCGAGCTTTTAGTTACAGGGCCCCTTAACTGTGGAATGGTCTGCCTGCTACTGTAAGAGATGCCCCTTCGGTCTCAGCTTTTAAATCCAGGCTGAAGACTCGCTACTTCAGTTTAGCATATCCTAACTAGAGCTGCTGATTAACTGTACAGACTGCATCTCTGTTGTTAGTCATTAGCAGTAAAACATAAGTAATATGATAGTTATAATGTGTTACTAACCCTTACCTATTCTGTTTCTTTTCTTGGTACACAAATGTGGCACTTGGTGACACTGCCCAACTGCCAAGTTATTTTGCCCGACCAAGGTAAAGTCATCTCTGATGGAGGATTGCAGGACTCATCGGGTAGTGGGGTCCTTTCATCGGATTGGCTGGCCCAGCACTGACTCATCTGAGGAATGGCCAATAGCAGGAGGCAGGACTCTGAACAAATCCAAATTGTATTATGTAATATCATCTACTGCTGAAGCTCTGTACTTGTAATATTTCTATTGCACTATTACATTGTATTGAGAATTAATTGTGTTCTTTTATGTATACTGTATTGCATTACCCCCTTTTATGAAACCTACTGCAAGCCCAACCTACCTGGAAAGGGGTCTCTCTTTGAACTGCCTTTCCCAAGTTTTCTTCGATTTTTTTTGTTTTTTTTTGGGAGTCAAGGCTTGGGGGGCTATCAAAAGGCAAGGCCTGTTAAAGCCCATTGCAGCACTTCTTGTGCGATTTTGGGATCTGAAAAAATAAATTGTATTGTATTGTACAGAAACTGAAGAACGCAATAAAACACAGTTTAGCATTTCAAAAATATGATGCAAAAGAAAACAGTGTTTAATATAAAGCTGTCCAATACTGAATTGCCCCCATGAAGCTCAACCAGATTAACACAGTTTGATAAGTCATGTTTGAACATATTGATAACACTGAATTTTTCTCAAAATTTAAGGAAAAAAAATTAATAATCTAATGATTTACCTAATTTAGTAATGTAAGTGACATTCAGAAGAGAAAATACAGGGTGAGCCAAAAAGAAGTATCACATTTCAAACGTTTATTCTACAAAAATGGTATATGATAAAATAAATTTTATTATGACACAAGAAAGGGAATACAAAATATGTTTTTTTCACTGTGTATTAAAATGATGTCTTCAAGGTGGTCACCATCATTAGCGATGCACTCTTCAAGACGATTTCTGAACGCTCGCATGACTCGTTCGCCCATTTCAAGGGGAATAGTAGCAATTCCGTGGCAAATAGCGTCCTTGAGGGCTTCAAGTTTTTGAGGTCAGTGTATGTATACCTTCGACTTGAGATAGCCCCACAAGAATAAATCACATGGGGCTAGATCAGGTGAACGTGAAGGCCACCCGACATTACCGCACAGGGAGATCAGCTTCCCCAGAAACATCTCCCACAAAACTTGAGTGGATCTCCACATTGTATGAACTGTTGCCCCATCCTGTTGAAACCAGGCATCCACCAAATCCATTTCTTCCAGTTGGGGCCACAAAAAGTTCTGTAGCATTTCAATGTAACATTCTGAAGTGACAGTGACCGCTGCTACCCCCTCCTTAAAAAAGTAAGTAACTGTAATATACTCACTGTGTTGGGGTCTCTGATGAAGTTCACGAGGGTTGATTTCAACCCAATAGTGACTATTTTGCTTATTTATGCAACCATTCAAATGAAAAATGTACCTCATCATTGCAAATGACGATGGCATCTTGTTGAACAGTTTGCAGAATGTTTGCTCATAACTCTTTACGGCTCTCCCAGTCTCTCAGTGACCTCCTACACTACCATAATTTTGTATGGATGGAAATTAAGGTCCTCATGCAAAATCCTCCTCAAAAACATGTTGGAAATACCTAAGGCAGAAGCATGTGTGCGCGCTGAATGTCTAGAAGACTGCAAAATTGATGCCTGTACAGCTTGGATGTTTTCAGGCATTTGTACAGTCAGAGGACAGCATGGAGATTTTCTGTTCAATGTTGTACCCGTCTGTCTAAATTTAGCCACAAACTGAAGAATTGTTTTCCGATCTGGGATGTCACTGTTGCGCGTTACGTAGTGATGATCGATTCGTTGTTTTTGAAGAATGCTTTAACAGCAAAAGCACGGTACGCACTGGACCAAGGCATGTTGCTGACTGAAGACTACAAGGGATCTCCTATCAAAGGACCCCCACCCCAACCCACTTAGCTGCCTCTACCTCGCGCAATGTCCTTGAGAAATGTGGTACTTCATTTTGGTTCACCCTGTACAATAGTTGTTAAAAAAAAGCTCTAACAAAACTATAGTAAACTAATATATACAAAACAATGTGTCAAATATACAGACTACAATAACAAAATATAAATGCTCTTTACAAAATGTGCAATATTCAATTGAGTTTTTTCTTACTTAACTATGTATAGTGCACTGTATGATATGGAAAAGAAGAACATAAAGATAGAATTTTGAAACCCTAGAATAATCCAATTCAAGGTTGCCTGACTTATGCATTTCCACGCAGCACTGCACAAGGTGCCAGCCCATTACAGGTCCCAGTGGCAATCTTAGGGGTCTTAAGGGATATGTGAGGAACACTGAAGCACACGGAGAAAAACCTATGCAAACAAACAGTGAACCTGCAGATATCACATGGCCAATGAGCAGGTCTGGAATTTGGACCCAGGATATTGAATCAATGAGGCAGCATGGCTAACACCTGGCTCGCTTTCGAAAAAAAGGGTTGCAACATAAACACAAAACATAATACTGTGGTATAGACAGAGAAAAATCACACGATAAATAATAGATAACATCCGCAGACCTGCTTAACCCAAATCAGTGTTGCAGAGGGGAAGGAGCCTGACAGCAGTGTTGAGCACAATAAAGGAGCCTGCTTTGCATGAGGTATTAGTGCTGTATATTTCAGTAAGAACACAGTACAAAATATAAAGTTTTATATACAATGAGACACAAATTACAATATGGTGTCAAATATATTATGCAATACAATATAAAACACAATACTTCTTCTTCTTTTTGCTGCTCCCGTAAGGGGTTGCCACAGTGGATCATCGTGTTCCATATCTTCCTGTCCTCAGCATCGTGCTCAGTGACACCCATGACCTGCATGTCCTCTCTCACCACATCCACAAACCTTCTCTTAGGCCTTCATCTTTTCCTCTTGCCTGGCAGCTCTATCCTTAAAATCCATCCATTCATTATTCAACCCGCTATATCCTAACTACAGGATCACGGGGGTCTGCTGGAGTCAATCCCAGCCAACACAGGGCACAAGGAGGAAACAAACCCTGGGCAAGGCGCCCGTCCAACGCAGTCTATCCTTAATATCATTTTCCCAATATACCCAGCATCTCTCCTCCACACATGTCCAAACCAACACAATCTCACCTCTCTGACTTTGTCTCCCAACCGTCCAACTTGAGCTGACTCTCTAATGTACTCGTTCCTAACACAATACTACACTGTAAAAAAGATTTAAGTAAAAAAAAAACACTTGACTCTACACTTTTTGTATATTATAGACTACAATCTAGTTAAATCTAGTTAGCCTGTTTCTAACTTTACAATACGATTAATTTTTGTAAGAATGGCCAGTGTTTTGCAATAGATGTGAGTGAACCAGTGCAGCCCAAAATATAACATTTATATACCTGATAAATAATCCAGAACCCTTCAGCAGTCCATTAGTCAAACTATGAATGTTCCAGTGATGTTGGCTGCCTCCAGGGGTCATTGCTACCTACCCATTTTGTAAGATGCCTGGGTCCCCCAACTCCAGTTGGCTTGAACGTTCAGTACCTTTAATAGCTAGACTGAAATCTGCAAAAAGTTAACATTTTCAAACCTTCTCAATCCAATTCAGGGAGGCAGATAATTACTGTTACGGTAGGTCATCTGATTTAACCTAACACTATAAAATACCACTGACAGGGAACCTGGGCTCATTATACTCTGATTGTCATTCCAAGGAAAAAACTGTACACCTCTTCTATAGCTAAGGTGTTCCTATCTGGCTTATTATTCAAAATGTTTTATTTGATTTCCTACAGGAGTGGCCTAGTGCAGGTCTTTCTACAGAGAAGCACCATTTATTTCAGGCTGCAGACCAAGCTAGGTTGCCACTGTTCAAGTACAGGAATATAGAGGCTGGCATCTGACAGACTATGCTCAGCCATCTCTGTACCAGCGAGCTCCCTCCTCCTTCTTCCTTCTCTCTCACTCACTCACATGGCACAGGGGACTTCAGATGACTGCATGTTAACAGTTTGAGTCCCTTCTGTTTTGATGTTTTGGTGGTTTCGTGATTGCTACCAGTTTCCTGCAGCCAAAACATAAATTTGTCATAACTTTAGCCCTGCGAAAACTAATTGAAATAAATCAGCCGTAACCACTTAGGGCCATTTGTGACAGTCAGAATGGAGAAATGGGACAGGGTAATTAGCTGCTGCAGCACTGCTGCTCACCTGAACTTTTTGCACAAATTTGGGCAGACTGGATTGCTTAAGTAAGTATTTGCACGCAATCAGGTGATATTTGATCCAACTCGGTGTCAAGTGCTTCCATAACTTAAAAAATTAAACAGGAGGAAAGTCTCCAGAGGCTTTCAGCCAGCAGTTTGATTCCGATTTTATTATCCGCAGTGGTTCTATAATAAGCAGGCACTGTCCCTTCCGATTAGCCACGCATGACAGGGCCGCACCCCATCCCCCACCCGTCATGGAGGGAGATGGCAGAGGCAGCTGAAAAACTTTCTCCTACCATATTCAGAAGCTTAAAGGTGAGGGGGTGGTGGTGCAGGAGACAGGGGTGAAGGGCTGCTGGCTTAACCCTTAATGTCCAGGATCAGACTCAACAACACACACTATTACACAGTAATGAGTATACATTTACTAACAAGAAAGCAGAAAACAAAACAAGAAGGAAATCTTGCTTTATTATGTTGATAAAAAAACAGACTTTCATCATCATACAATTTGAAGTATAGAAGCAGAGTAAAGCCATTAAGGTACAGTAAGTCTATCGCTATTTCAAAGGCTTTCTTACTTTCTTCACTGAGCCTCATATAATTTGATTTCTGAATATATGCAGTATAAACGTATAGTATAGTACATACTGTGCATAATTACAGAAATACACAGAAATTTTATATAATAAGGCTTACTTTCAGACATACGGTAATTTACTTTACATAGAATTCTGTAATAATGTAGTAAGTTCTATTCATATCTCTATTGCCTTCTCAATGTGATTTTTTTATGACTAAAATATAATAACAGATACATGGGATGATTGATACAATATATGTGAGTCAATCCATGTGAAGAATAAATGTAAATAATTGATCTGAAGGCCTTTCTAATGACATGCTACTTAATGAATATGTAAGTTTAAATTCACTCAATTTCTTTTTAAATTCTGAATAAAATGCAATGTCCTGCACCTACTCCAAACTGAGAAAAATCATGTTAAAAAGTTAGACAACCAATTTGTACATAAAAGTATAGATTTTTTTTTTGCCAGATTGAGGGGATAATGTTTAGCGGTATTGAGGGGATAATGTTTAGAGGTGCATACATACTGAAAGCTTAACTTTTGGCAAAAAGGTGTTTACTACTATTGTTGATCTTATTTTCTCTTACATGTAAAAAGTTATCAGCATGAAACAAAGAATGATAGATTTTTATATCTCAAGGATCTCTAATAACCTTTCACCCTTATTGATTTTTTGTATTTCAAGTTTTTATTCTTAAAGCATATGAAGTAGATTCAGTTGTCATTTATTTTGACAAAAACGCTAAACACATGCACCAAAAAAAAAAAAAAAAACATTTCATTCCAAATAAATGACTCCAGGGGTCCTGGCTTCAAATGCTAGATTTGCTTTGGACATACTGGGCTTCTTCCCACTTCATAAACCAGTATACAGTTTGTTAAGGTACTGTAATTGCTTGGTCTAATTTGGTCTGTTGTGAATGTTAGTGAATTGGACTGGTACCCTATTAAAAGTTAGTATTGTGTGCTTCTGGGGTAGGCTCTCTACTCTGAAACCTGGCACTGGATTAAGCTGATTAATAAAAAGCTGATAATGTTTCATTCCATAACTGATCATCTTCCGGCTAAATGCACTAGCAGTTAGATGTACACGTTCCATCAAAATCTACAACACAAAGTCAAGGGAGTTTTCAGATTATACTGAAGAAAAGTCACCAGCCTTGTGAAGAATATCAAAGAGTCCTTGGCATTGAAAATTCTCAGATCACAGTAAAGCGAACTATAAAGAAACATACGAACATGTAATGCCAACTGTGAATGCATGGAAAATGTGTCATCTTTAAAAATTTTGTATGTTTCTAAAAAGAGTGTTAGTCAAAGAGGGTGGCAACTGTACTATTCCCAATAACAGTCCATATCACCTCTAGATGATGAAGTGCTTCCAAGCAAGTTGAAAGATAAATTCTTTCTGTGTTTGCTGGTTCTTCCTTACCACTCATTGGTTGTGACCAGTAAACCTGAGAGTTAGCATGTAATACACAGTGCTTTAATTGGAAAAACACATTTGAGGGAACCCACCACGGTGTAACAGTACTAATACATGAGTATACTGTGAGCTGTTTTCACATTTCTCATTATATAAATTGTAGAAACAATGCAGACAAAGAAAATGACAATACATTTTTTGAAGTGCAGATGCCAGTTTATGTGAGGATTGCTATATGAGCCAGTGTCTTTCTGTGTTTGGTGCAAGAAAGTCGAGGCCTACTATGGTTTCAACACACTCCAGGCTGCTCCCAACAACATTTCTGTTTGCTCCTGCCTACTTTCTCCAATGCCCGCCTAAAGTTCTATTCCTCCCCCAACCATATTTCCACTTTCCTTTTAAAAAGGCACTTAGATTGGGCACAGAATGTAAGTAAATTCTTAAAACTGCTACAAGGGGGAAAAATAGCACATATATAATTGCAAATCTGTTTACAATGTAATGTTTTTTTTTTATTTATTTTATTTGTTTTACTTATTCACAATATTATCAGAGTTGATCTATTGTTATTTTCAAAAATAATAAATAGATAGATGCATAGAAGGGGCGGCACGGTGGCGCTGCTGTCTCACAGTTAGGAGACCCGAGTTCGCTTCCCATGTCCTCCCTGTGTGGAGTTTGCATGTTCTCCTCGTGTCTGCGTGGGTTTCCTCCGGGCACTCCGGTTTCCTCCCACAGTCCAAAGACATGCAGGTTAGGTGGATTGGTGATTCTAAATTGGCCCTAGTGTGTGCTTGGTGTGTGGGTGGGTTTGTGTGTGTCCTGCGGTGGGTTGGCACCCTGCTCAGGATTGGTTCCTGCCTTGTACCCTGTGTTGGCTGGGATTTGCTCCAGCGGACCCCCGTGACCCTGTGTTCAGATTCGGCGGGTTGGAAAATGGATGGATGGATAGATGCATAGATACAGTGTGACCAGATGTCCTCTTTTTGAGACTCTCATATAATAGCAGTCTGGCTGACATATAGAAAACCCTCAAAAATTGTCCAGGATTTTGCCTTGATTATTACTTGGACAGAGTCAATGAACAGCAAACCTACAATTGTTTTCTGATCCATATGCAACCCTTATATGATTTGAACTAAAAATCAGCAGAGGTGGGTAGAGTAGCCAAAAATTGTACTCAAGTAAGAGTAGCATTACTTCAAAATAATATTACTCAATTAGAAGTAAAAAGTAGTCATCCAAAAAATTACTCAAGTAAGAGTAAAAAAGTATTTGGTGAAAAGACTACTCAAGTACTGAATAACTGTTTGATCATAATAAATTATTTATTTTTTAGAAATGTAATAAGACAGACAAAAATGTAAAATAATGTGCAAATTCAGCTATTTCCAAATAAAATAAAAAATGAGTAAAAATAAATAACATCTTTACAAAATAAAGATGCACAAATAACACAAAGTTCCACATCTCAGTTTTTCACATCAAAGCTTTTGAAGCCAATACCTACAGTAGGTAACATGTATGTTTGAACAGTGCAAACTACTTACAGTGACAAGATATACTGTACACTGACAGTATAATACTGCATACTCACTTGCCCTCCAAATAGCACAGATGATAGAAAATAACATTAAAACAAGGCAGCTTGTGCACATACAAGAAGTCTCACTTTACCTTGAGTGTCAGTGTCTGTGCATGTTTGGTTAAAATGTGCATGTTCTTCATTCAGTGAAGTGATGTTTAAGCTTCAGCAGGAGTTGGCTCTTAAGGTTCCTGCAGTGAAGCTGTGACGTTTAGCAGTGATCAGGAGCCTTGTATGACTAAAAAGTCTCACACTCCAGACGCAGAAAGTTTGTGTGTGGTCATGTGACTGAATGGCTACGTCTGATTAGTGAAACGGAGTCATGTGATTATTGTTGCTGTGTCTGATTGGTGAAACAGTCATTCAGTAGATCCACTGGCGACTTCTAAAATATAGCGTATATAAATGTGTAAATGGAAAAAAGTAACGAGTAGAGTGTTGCAAAATGTAGCAGAGTAAGAGTAGCGTTTCTTATTCACAAATGTACTCAAGTAACAGTAAAAAGTATGGTGCAATAAAACTACACGTAGAAGTACAATTTTTTAAAAAAGTTACTCAAGTAAACGTAACGGAGTAAATGTAACTCGTTACTACCCACCTCTAACAATCAGCATACTTGACCAAAAAAAGAAAGCGCACATCTACAGACAAGTGAAGTAACAATAATAATAATAATGTGTGTAAACTAGTAGGAAGTCGAATGTGTGCTCAGGAGAGCAGGCATAGGATTTAAAGTTTATGTTTGTTAAGGAAGAGAGTAGGCTACATCAACAGAAGTGACAGATTACTTTGTGAGACTTGCTTAATTATATTTCAATAATGATCCAATAAAACTGATGATTTTGAAAACAAATGAGGACTTCCCCAAAGGTTATAATGCATTTAGTGGACTTAAATTATATATCGCATGTTGTCAGTATATAATAGAAAAATAAATACATTTTAAATAGTATATTACCATACATGTTATTAAAAGGTTACAAAGTAAACTATCCATCCATTATCCAACCCGCTATATCCTAACACAGGGTCACGGGGGTCTGCTGGATCCAATCCCAGCCAACACAGGGTGCAAGACAGGAACAGACCCCAGGCAGGGTGCCAGCCCACCGCAGGGCACACACACACACACACACCAAGCACACACTAGGGAGAATACAGAATCGCCAATCCACCTAACCTGCATGTCTTTGGATTGTGGGAGGAAACCAGAGCACCCGGAGGAAACCCACGCAGACACGGGGAGAACATGCAAACTCCACGCAGGGAGGACCCGGGAAGTGAACCCAGGTCTCCTTACTGTGAGGCAACAGCACTACCATTGCATCACCATACCGCCCTGAATATAAACTAAAACTTTTAAAATTATTTCATTGTTTAATTAGAAAAAGCATCAAAGATCCATTATAAATAAAGGCATGTGTTGGGTTTTGATTCTATTCTAGCCCCAGGTCATTTTCTCTGAAAAAGAAAATTTGGTCACCCTAATAGACAGATATGCCTGCTTTGGTGTGCGTGCATTTCAAACACAAGCTATTCACTCACATACCTGCAGGATGTGAGCCAACTACAGTGCAGCAGTCGCTGACCCTGAACACATGAAGGTAGGTTGACTTAATTACAAAAGAAAGGAAAAAAAAACAGTAATTCAACCAGTAATCACACTGTGCATGTTGCCTTAAAAGCTGCTATGCATATTGCACCACAATGCCTGAAAAAAAAAGAAACGAGAAACAGCATCACAGACACTCACACGCTAGCATTTCTTCTTTTCTGACAGAATGTGCTTTAAGAGTGAAGCCGTGTTGATTAATGACAAATGATAAATTATAATAGTATATAGTATATATATATTGTAATATGGACGCTATATAGCGCCCGACCCAGCACAGACTGACGCAGTGGCACGTACCAAATAAGCAGAGGCTTTTATTTTGTCTTCCCCCGTGGACACACGTCTTCCCTGTGACCCACAGGTAATACACAGTCCCAAAGCACAACAACACCAAACCACACTCTTCTTTTCCACTACTCCTTCTCAAGCTTAGTCCTCCTTCTCCCGTCTCTGGCCCCTGAATGGTGGTGGCTGGCCCCTTTTATAGCCCACCCGGAAGCGTTCCAGGTGCTTGACCACCTGGTCCTAATTGCACTTCCAGGTGGGACTGAAGACTCATTCAGCCGGGCTGTTGACTCCATGCAGCACCCCCTAGCGGCCATCGCAGCTCCCAACCAGGCTGTGGAAGACTCCATCTCCCATGGAGCCAGGCAGGAGGCTGGAGAATCACCATCAGCCCAGGTGGCTGCCACCAAGCATCCTAGGGGAGGTATTGAGTTGTCTATGGTTGCTCCCCCAGAACATATGCAGCAGGGGCATCCTGGCAGGGCATAGGACACAGCTATCCATCACAATATATATATCCATCCATCCATTTTCCAACCCGCTGAATCCGAACACAGGGTCACGGGGGTCTGCTGGAGCAGGGATGTCAAACTAAAGTCCTGGAGGGCCGCAGTGGCTGCTGGTTTTCATTCTAACCCTTCTCTTAATTAGTGACCTGTTTTCGTTGCTAATTTACTCAGACCCGATAGTTGTTTCTTTTTCCTTAATTAGGTTCCAAACAGTAATGAGATACAAAATGAACTGAAACTGAGACCATCATACAATATCTAAAAATGAAAAGGGTGGAGGTCTCAGGAATGTTGATCTGCTCAGGTCCCCTAAACATTTTACCAGTGCTCTTAGAAAAATAAAAAAAATAATAATCAACCGTTTTGAAAATGTCTGCTATTGCACAATGAGAGCAGCAACAAGCCATGGAATTAAAGAACGGGTTTAATTAACGACAAGACTCTGTGCCTAATTAAGCAACTGGTTGGACTGAAATTGGTTGGAGTTTGGGGCCCTGACTCAGTTGCTCTTCTGTTGACTCACTTACTTCACATTTCATTTCATTTCTGTTGAAGGAAACAAATGAAGCAATTCAAAGGAATGATGAAGACATTCTGAGGAACAAATCTTAAAAAACAAGTCAATTAAAATGAATTCAAAAGAAGTTAAATAGCAGCAAAAATAGGTCACTAATTAAGAAAAGGGTTAGAATGAAAACCTGCAGCCACTGCAGCCCTTCAGGACTGGAGTTTGACATCCCTGTGCTGGAGCCAATCCCAGCCAACACAGGGCGCAAGGCAGGAACCAATCCCGGGCAGGGTGCCAACCCACCGCAGGACACACACACATCCAAACACTAGGGACAATTTAGAATCACCAATCCATCTAACCTACACGTTTTTGGAGTGAGGGAGGAAACCAGAGGACCTGGAGGAAACCCATGAAGACACGGGGAGAACATGCAAACTCCACACAGGGAGGACCCGGGAAGCAAACCCAGGTTTCCTAACTGCGAGGCAGCAGTGCTACCACTGCCCCACCATGCTGCTCTATATATCCTTATATATAATTTGATAGTATCTGTATGTATGGTGTTCACGTCAATACCCTGAATGTATAACGATGTATGGTGTTCTCGTCAATACCCCGTATGTATGGTGTTCACGTCAATACTGTGACTCAATACAAGTTAGAACCATGCAATGGGACTCTGCCTCTGTAGTTAGAACATAACGTGGCAAACACGGACGCAGTATTGCATGATTGGCTAAGAATGTTCGAATGCTACATTAACACTGCTGGACGGCCGAGTATAGTAAGTCGGTGTTGGTTCAAGCAGATAACAGTAAGTTCGGTGTTTTAAAATGTGTTATTGAATCGAGCTGACGTATTTGAGCCGGAAGAGAATTCCCGAGTTCAGGAGCACTATGAGAGACACTCAAGCTCCCATATAACAGAGTCTGATGTGTGGTGCAGAAAGTAGAGCTGCAGATGAGGATCTGAGTGAGTCTGTAGGAGATCAGTGAGGTTGTGCAGAGCTTTAAATGTTAAAAGCGTTATTTTATATTGTATTCTGTAGTTAACCGGGAGCCACGAAAACTAAGAGAGAATCGGTGTAATAAGTTCAGTGGATTTAGAACATCAGGTTATTAGCCTGGCAGCAGAGTTTTAAAGAAGTTGTAAGCGATGGATAAGTTTTTGTGAGATGCCAGATAGAATAGCATTACAGTAATCTATACGTGAGGTGAGTCGGCATTAATCAATACTTCAGTACTGTGTTGCATAAGAACAGGTCAAAGTCTAGAAAAGTTTTGGAGATGGAAGAAGGCAGTCTGTGAAATGTTACTTATATGGGAGGAATTATTTAATAATAATAATTATTAGTAGTAGTAGTAGTATTATTTAATAATTGCCTTTATTAGTGTATAAATGGATATAAATAATTACATTTAAACAATGCACCAAAATCTGTTGAATATAAACGATACAGTTTTAAACGTTATTGTTTTTTCATCAGAAAACACAGTTTCCATGTCTAAGTGCATTGGTTTAAATGGCACTTTTACCACTCGCAATAGGGTGGACACGCTGACGTATCTTGTGGACTGGGCAACACAGTGAATGCGGCGTCTATCTATATATGTCTATGATTTGTTTGCTTTCCGACATAGTGAAAATAAAGTAAATTCATCCCACTGTGGTGTGTATTCTGTATGTAACACATTATAATTCTCCTGCTTTACGCGAATATACGCATGCCACCGAAAAAAAGACGTACAATTCTACTGTCCACTTCAGATGCCAGAGAAAAGTCTATTTCAAGGGCGTCTCAAACGCCACAGCAGACACAATCCAAAGTAGAGGAACTTAAAATAAATTGTGAATCAGAAAACTGTTTGTTCTATTTCTATGTTCTGTTTCTTTCATTTTGAAAATTCACCAGTTATACATTCCCGGGTAACGCCGGGTAAAATAAATCCTGGGACGAGACAAGACTGTTTTCAATAGATTTTTTCAAGTCCCGCGAGACTTTGGCCATCAGATATATAGTCACGGCCTCTTCTCAATCATAATCAAACACTGTACTCTCACCTCTCATTAGTGTGAATACTTTTGACAGACACAGTTCCTGCTCTCTCAGCTCTTATAAATTTTAACATTTTCCTCACTTTAAGTTCACAATTAAACAAGACGTATTATGTCCAAATTTTATTGAAGAATTTCATCACGAAGGGTTATCAACAGAAAAAATGACTACATGGGCAATCCTAGCACCGAGAAACGAAGTGAAACGAATTTATTTATGAAACTGTTGGTGGTGAAGATGAAACCATTAACACCATCCTGTCTTCCTCCGCACTAATTACTGTAGAAAGAAGGATGTATCCAAGAAAGGTAATGTAGTACATCTTCTGCGAATAACATTAGACAACAACGGTGATCTTGATATGCCATTCATATTAAAACGTTAACAGTTTCCCATTAGAATTACTTTTGCAAAAAGAATTAACAAAGTTCAGAGCCAAACATTCGAAAAAGTTGTTTTATTTAATAGAGAGAAAGAAACAAAATTCAATCACGAGCAGCTATATGTTGCATTGTCACAATGAGAGTCCAAACACAGAATCAAAATGCAATGCGATATTGACAAAAATTGAATACATAAAATTGTTTTTACTGAAGTTTTACAATAAAAGTGTAAGTTTAAAAAGCATTTGCATGTTCATTTCAAAGCCAAACAAAATGAAATTGTATTACGCAATGAATAACTCAATATGAAACATAATTTTCTTTCAAATTATTGTTTTACTATTTTTTTATATGGTTAATTACTTGCTGTAATGTAAAATTGTTATTTCTGTTATGCATATGTAACAATTCCCATGAAAATAACAATCTGTTTAGCATCCCCATAAGTGAGCGGCAGAATTGCAAAGAGGCTACCACGAAGCACAGGCCTGAGGGTTGGCGAGCGAAGCAAACAGGGGGCAAAGCACCCTAATATATATATATAGTGATCCCTCGCTATATTGTGCTTCGACTTTCACGGCTTCACACCATCGCGGATTTTAAATGTAAGCATATCTAAATATATATCATGGATTTTTCGCTGGTTCGCGGATTTCTGCAGACAATGGGTCTTTCAATTTATGTTACATGCTTCTTCAGTTTCTTTGCCCAGTTGATTTCATACAAGGGACGCTATTGGCGGATGGCTGAGAAGCTACCCAATCAGAATACGTACTACATATTAAATAAAACTCCTCAATGATATACCATGTGCTTCCCGCGCACTGCTTCGCACACTTAAAAGCTCTAACAGCCCGTATTGATTTTTCATTGTTTGCTTTTCTCTGTCTATCTCAATCTCTCTGAGAAATACAGGCAAATACTTATCCATCATACAATACCATCAGGGAGGCATATGATTGGCCCCATTATCTGCTCCTGACGGAGGGGGTGTGAGCAGAGGGGCTGTTTACACAGTGGCTGTTTGCTTAGAAGATACGGACGTACCTGTAAAAAAATGCTGAAAAGCTACCTTCACATTGATCCCTTCATTGCGCTGCTTTATCGTGGTGCTTGCAAACTTAAAAGCGCAACAGCCCTATTGATTTTTGATTGTTTACTTTACTCTCTCTCTCTCACATTCTCCGCTCCAGATGGGCACCTTGAAGAGGAAGACATGTTTGCATTCTTTTAATTGTGAGAAAGAACTGTCATCTCTGTCTTGTCATGGAGCACAGTTTAAACTTTTGACTAAAGAGTGTTATTTCATGTCTAGAGGGCTCTAATAATGTTAAAAAACGTATTTAGAAGGTCGTAAACAGGTTTTCAATGCTCTAACTGTGAAAATATTAGATTTATAAATAAAGAATCCTACTTCTTGGAAATTCATTTATCTGTCTGGAGCGGATCAACTGCTATAAACGAGGGTTTACTGTATAGCTGTGCGGAGAATATTTATAAACAGTGTGGGAGAGTTTCTAAGAGCTTAAAATATATAAAAATATCCATACAAACATATGGTTTCTACTTCGTGGATTTTCACCTATCACGGGGGGTTCTGGAACGAAACCCCTGCGATCGAGGAGGGATTATTGTATATATATATATATATATATATATATATATAGTAGATGCATCTTGGCCAGAAGAGGGGATGGTTCCTTACCAAGACGGGAGAGTCGTAACAGGCAGATAAAAAAGAATCAGACCCAGAAGGTAGGACTGGAAGAGATAGACGGACAGCCCACTGTGAAGGAAAGATGTCAGTGGGGGCTATTTTCTCCCCCAGCAAACTAGAAGGTAGCAGCCCTGATTATCCAAACCCAGTGGGAAGTCACTGGGTGCCACAAGAGGATGCTGCAGGGAGACAAGCTCCCTGTTATAATGGACTTCCATGTGACCCAGAAGTGCTTCCATTGGGCAATCACCCTGGTAATGGAAGTACTCCCAGATCTGTAATTAAAGGGACTGTACTTCCTTATCCAGTTCAGTCGGACCTGGTAGGTAGTAGACAAATGCTTGAGTGGAGGAGGGTAGTGCAGTAGTACGAAGCAAAGTATTGTGGAGAGGAAGACCTGTGTTTGTATGTGTGCTTTTATTACCTTTTGTTACTTTTGGAGGTAGTTATAATAAACCCTTCCATTATTTGAACCCAGGACTCTTTGTGTGTTCGTGTTTGGGGGTCTGGGGCTTGCTGATGCCCCGGTATCCTTTACTTTATACCCAGGTGAGGAGCTACCGCACCACACACCACCACAGGTCTAGGCCAGCAGCTGCAGACCAGGAGTTTTAGGATGGAAGTTATGGTTAGGATTAGGGTAGGGGATTAGAGCCCGAAGGCCAAAGCATGGGTACACATACTATACCTATAATAAGATTATTTTAAAGGAAACATGGTTAAGATTAGGGGTAAATTAAGCATAGGATTGTTGTTGTAAACTTGTGCTGTGATTGGGGTGGGGGGATGGATGGGAGTTACTGTGAACAGTAAATTTTAACACTCAGATATCTAACTGCACCTACATGTACACCCGACTCCACCCAGTATTGTATCATTAAATTAGGTTTGTGCCCACCGGTAAAATTCTGTCCTGAAACTGCTTTAGACCTCTAAGACAAAGCAGTCACTATACTGCCCAAGGCAGTCTAATTAGTTAATGGCTCTGGTGACTCATCAGCAAAAAGCCACAAGACAAAACTATTAGTTTTCTTTCATTAATTATTTTTTTCAGTGAATGAATGGTTATAACTTAGGTTCTGCAAAAAGATCCATAACAGAATAGCTAAGTTACATTTGTAAAGAAGTAATATTTAATGTTTATTAGTGACTTATTAATGAAGATTATTATGAAGTGTTCCCAATACATTAATTATCATTTAATGATAAGTTGAACTAGTAGTCTGCTAATGTTTGTTAATTACTGATTATAAAATGTTACTGGTGAAAGTTATTTTCACATAGAAAAACAACAGGAAAGCAGTTTAGAGACATGCCATCTTGGCAATATAATGCCCCCAATAAAAGAGGGTTTAAATACACTCTGCAGCAGGCTAGTGCCCTGAAATTATACAAGTAATGAGTACTAAGAAATCATGGCATTTTTGGTTTAAAAATGCATTCTTTATCATTTAAAAATTCAGCCAGAAAATACTCATACATGTCTTCATAAGGGTTTCTACAAGGATATTTTAAAACTTAAAATAAATTGCACATAAAATCATTTTACTTTTTTATTTTATGTGTATGGATAGTAAATAGTAACTGGTATTTATTTATAAGTGAGAGGATGTGTATGCCCTGTGATAATCTGGCATGTTGTCCAGTGCAAGTTCATGTCTGACCCCAGTAATATCAGAATTAACCTTCCCACCCCACAACCCCGAATGGAATTAAGCAGGTTTAAAAATACCTGGATGGATGGGTTTTTAATTATTCTTATTCACATACTAAATGTACACTTTTATTTTCTACAATACTTTTCTGCTACACACTTAAGTACAGGTTACACTTGATTATTACCATTTATCATTTTCAGAAAAAATAGATTAAGCCCACAGGCAAACATTAACATTTCATGATTTAATTTATAGGAGGATGATCAATAAAGATGTTCTCCTCACATAAAAAAATATAGACTATAACTTACCAAATAAATGAATAAATATCTGTCATTTTTTGAGACTCCCTAAAAAATTTAGTTGGTCGAAATGTAATCGACATTCTTGATTGTTCCAATATAAATAGGTAAATCTATTAATTTAAACATATGGAAGTAGAAAGTGAATCAATCTTTTTTTGCAATATTAACTTTCATAGTTGTAGGTATAAATTCCCTACTTAGCAGATACAAATTTATATCATTAAACCTTTTGCAGTTTAATGTTTACATTTTATAAGAGAAATAGGAGAATATGACAAAAAGCATTAATCAGGTAACTGCTTTTTAATGGCACAATTAAATTATTGACTTCATAAAATTGAGTGATAGACGATCAAAGAATATTTAAAACAATAAATTAAAAAGCTGTATTCACACACTCATATCATATTTACAGTGAGCACATAAGGCGTTTCACAAAGCAACTGAACAGTAAGCAAAAGGATCATTGAAGCCCATGGTGTAAGATAGCTCATACTATAATCATACATCACACATGACAAGACTTCATTAAAAGAGGATTATTTGGGCCTTTCAAAGCACTGTGACAACTGGAGAACTGGTGATAGAAGCAACATCACCAGGCATTTACTGTAAGCAGATTGCTCTTAAGCAGTCTGGCAGCTGCAGGAGTACAAACTTGTTAAATCATATAGCAGAGTACAAATGTCATACCTAATGAGCTTCTGTATAAAAGTGCATTTATAAAAAGGTAAAGAGGTACTGCTTAGTGGCGATTCATAAAACAATCTAATTACAATATGCTAACATTTCTCTGTGTGTTGTGTGTTTGTATATATATATATATATATATATATATATATATATATATAAATGCAGTAGTGTGGAAGCTGGAAGCAGTGATGGGTAACATTTACATTAGAAATAAACACAGATGGTGGATCATGCTGTTATGCAGATAATTTTCTCTTGTCAGGCAGTCAGTAGCGTAAACAGATCTGATAAAAGAGGGAAACTGTTAGTGTGCCAATCCTACATGCCACCCTAAGACATGCCCTTCTCTTACCATTCCCCCCTTCCTCCCTCTTTCAGCACAGGCCTGCCAGCCAGATTCAAATTCACTGCCACTCTCTCTCTCTTACCTGTCAGCTGCCCACTTGTCTTTCCTTCCACTCATGCAGTGTCTATTTTAAACTTTTTATGAGTAGAAGGAGCTCATTTCCTTGCCTTCATTCTGGCACCATGTGCCCTGTAAGGTCTGCCTAGGACAGATGCCTTCTGCTTTTGCTCAGCATTAACAAAATGTATTCATTTCAGAGCTTCTGAAGGTTTACAGTAAACTTTGGTCTAAGATATGACTGTAATTGTACAACTTTTTTATATACTTTACACATCTATCTATCTTGCTTGAGCGTGAGTAAAACTCCTGCATATTTAAAGGCTAGGTATTTAGGGATTATCTGTCATGCTCTCTATGTGTTCTCATCACGCAAAGAGATGTTTTTGTCCTACTTAATGGACTATTGCTGTTAAAAATTTAAATTTGTAAGTCAAGACAATTTTGGATGCCACCCGAAGCAGAACCTTCATTTCTGAAACCAAAGTGCTACAAATCTTATATATTTAGTATATATATACTAAAACATAATATTTTGATTTAAATGCAAAATGCCAAACCAATCAAAAATTGTCAAAAAGTACATACTGTACTCTTTAACACAATGAAATGGATGTGGGTTGAGGAGTTATGTGTTATATTCCATTTTTATTTTTAGGCTAATCTAGGACAATCTAGATAGATGTAACAGCTGTAACAATATATTGTTTTATTTTATGTTAAAATATTACTCTCTGCCTTATCAGCATAATTCATATTAGGAATATGACACTGTATTCTCATGGAGATAGCACATATTCTAATCTTCTTTTGGAGTAATAAAAGGAAAAATAATATGTTAAGTCTTACACAGTGTCAATAGTGAGGACTGAAAGTGCGCCTTGTGCTTTATAATCCAAACATTAAAACAAAAGAAGAGTTCAGTACTGGCTTTTAAGAAAGATACAGCAATTATTTTGATATAAAGACATACAATAGACATATAGATGTCAATACATTCAGATAGTAATTGCTTTTATCATTGTGTTTAACAGAATAAAATTTAAAAAATAGATTTAGCTTAATAGCCTAATGCCTAAATTGTTTTCACTATGACTTGTGTCTTATTCTAAGGTAAATTCCTAATTAACATTCAACTTCCTGAAATCTGGCACTGGAAAAAGGTGGGTTTATTAAATGGTTAAACGGATAAATGAACATAGAATGTTATAGAAAAGAATATGAAGCAAAACGTACAGACTCTTTGCAATTCTGCTTTTTCAATATTTCCATTAATATTTTGGACACCTGGTATATACTGTCTTTTGTAAAAATTTTCAGGTTAATTTAAAGAGTTTCAGTTATTATTGGACTGCAGATGACACTTCAACATCCTTCCTAAGCCATTAACTGATACTCACACTGATAGTGTTATGAAGCACCAAAGGAAAAGGAAAATGAAAAGGAGCAAAAACCAGGTATTCAAATAAATAAAAAGATCTGACTGCTATTATGCTGCTCGGAATTAATAGGTGAATGAGGAAGTTTCTTTTTAAAAATGACCTGATGAGAGATGAGAGCTCTGACAAGGGACCAATACAGTCTTGACCAAGAGCCAGGCAGAGAGTCAAAGCAAGAAAAGAGCACAGAAAGAATCAATAAACAAACACACAAAACCAAGCTGACGAAACACAGCAGAATTGAACTAGTACTACATTTTAATTTGAAGCACCCTTCAGCGTCCTCTGGCACTAAAGAGAGAAAGAGAGCCGTCAAAGCAATTTTATTCAAAGCTAGCATGCTAGAAACTGCTAAAACCACCATAATGCCCAGATGATATTATGAATTAGTGCCACACAGGTCAGATCTGTCCTGAATACAAGTTTTTCCTTGCCCTAAGTCATCTTTTAATACATTTTTTTAGTTGTATTAAAATTATGTAGAATCTATTGATTTTTGTTACTATCTATCTATAAAAATCTGGCAGGTGAAAAATCTGAAAGGGGCAGTTGCTGAAATCATGTTAACAAAGGGTGTAAGGTTTAGAAGAGAATTCATAATGAAATTAAATAATTCACCCCACGTTTACATTTTATATTTCAGAGTTCACACTTTACCATTTTGAATGAGATAATTAAATATGACTAATTCCTAAACATTTACAAGAGTCATACTAAAAGGAGAAACCATTTTCAAAAAAGTAAAAGTTTTGATGCTTGAAAAAATAGTTCTGAAATATTAGTGTACACATCTTAATTTATTCTACAAAATCTCCAGTTGTTTAGACATAATTTTCCTATTGTTCTAGTAGTTTAAATATTCCCTTATATAAGAACACATGCTGAAATACAACTTGCAGGACTGAATCTGTGTTGTCATATTGTTAGCCTCACACCTGGTTCTTTATAATTCCAAAAAGATGGCAATTGGACGGTTCCACACTGGGACAGTAAGGAGTGTAGGGAAGAACTTCCCATTTTTTCAATTTCTTCCAAGGTCAAATGAGCAGAGTGGTGTGAGCTTTGTAATGCTGCAGAATGGTCTTCTTCACATTGGATTTATCAATGCATAACCAACTTTTTTCACCTATTACCTGTCACAATACTGAGCCAAAAATCTTACTCATTTCAGTATCGCTTAGGCGGTTATAATGACATGTTCTTGCATTGATGTTTTTGATCATCTGACAGTGTATGTGGGAGCCAGAGGGCTCAATTTCCTGATACCCCACGGAGTCAATCATCTTCTGAACTTCACTATGTTCTGTTCCTAACTGTGCTACTCCTTCTTGCACGGTCATGTGTCTGTCATCAGTAATGGTGAGCTATGTTGGCAAAAAATTATATCTCGATAGTTTCTGGGACTTTGATGATAATGATAATTAGTCGATATTTTGTATTCTTTAAAAACATTTTTTTAAAGTCATTGATCTAGCTTGGTCTTGTCTATCTAGGATATTAATTGTAGCTTACTACACACTTACCTTTAATGTAAACAAGATATGAACCCAAAGGGAATAAACTACTAATCATAACTGAAATACAGGGCATGAACATTACAGTCTGGATGAACATAAACTGCTCTGCTGTAAGGTGAATTGTGCAACATTCAACCAAGAACAAAGTGTAGAAATCCAAACTTCTGTCAGATTTTCCTGCACAGGGAAAAAAAAAATAAAGCATTTATAAACAGGTTCTGTCATATATTAAACAAAGATACAAAAAAAAAAAAAACCTATAATATTTTTAAACACACAAACTTTAAGTTCTGTCCAATATTGAACAAAGATATCAGAAAAAAATTCTATAGAGAAAACTTCAACTTGTGTGACAGAAACACCAGTCTGTCTGCAGCATCTGGCTTCAAAGCATCGCGGTTACATGTTACACCATTTTCTCCGGTGCTGAAAGTCTGCACAGAAGGAATGCTTGAGGCAGTAATGCACAGGTACTTGTTTGCAAATTTCCCCAATTTGAGGAATTGTACTTCTTGTGTTTTCCACCACTCAAGTAGGTTTGCATTACTGTCCACCTCAAGTGTCATCAAGAACTCTTGATCTCATTTTCAATGGCAGTGTACAGAAACTCACCTTCTCTGAATTCAGGTGTTTTATTTTAAATAGCTGCTCTTTTTTGCTCCCTTCCTTGTGTCATCACCTGCACCAATTTCTGCAATGTGATGGAGCATGGAAAAAAAATGTGCTTTTTGGAATCGAGGACCAGTGATGCCAAATCTGTGGTTTTCTTGCCCAATTAGACTAGTTTTGATCGTCAATGGCTGAATAAAAAGGGCTGTCACAGTACATTTTTGGGCTACTTTTTAAAAAACAATGTGGTATTCTGGGCTATTTTTCAACCCCTCCCATGAACTTTTACCATGTTTGTCATCCATCTTCAACCTTGTTCCCTGCTATTCCCACTTGTATTATATTCTTTACTGTTACTAACACCATTCCCCCACTGCCATTGTGTGATGGCATATATCCATTCTATCACTCAGAAGTAGCTCAAAATGGACCCCCCACCCCCAATTTGGGCTTTGTCATGTACCAAACCGTGTAGCTCTGATACCATCCCCCACTTTGTCATTTTGTCTAGCTCAGACATTGGGCTATTTTTATCGAGGACCCCTAAAAAAGATGGCTTGCAAAATAAAATGCACCTGATAGGCATATACTTCTTACAGTAATAAAAATAATCACTTCGGATAAACTACGCAATTCCTTCTAATGGATTAATAATTTGTTCAAACTGATTTTTAATTTTTTTTGTTTTTATTTATTTTTGCCTGTCATCTACAGAGTTCCATATTAGATTAATTCCACTTAAACTGCATATGGAGGAATGACAGTTTTTGCCCCGCAACCTCCATATGCCGTGACTCATTCATCTCAATCTCAGTTTATTACATGCAGTGGTTTTGACTATGTTCAGTTACATTAGTTTTACAATTACAGGAAAAAAAGGTATTTGATCTAGACACAAAAATTAAGGTAATCAAGCAGTGTGAGGGAAAGTGAATGTAACCACATGTGACTTTAACTTATCCCATTGTAGCTGGGGTTTACTGCACGTGCTGTACTAGCGCACTCTGCTTTCTGAACTGCCATGAAGGGGTAATGAAACCACACTGAAGTCCATTATCTGATAATATTTATTATTAGGCTGAAATGTTAAAACAGAAAACATTTGAGTGCTCAAACTCTGGCGGTATAATTCTAAATCTCACAATTGAGTCAATGAACACTGGAAGAAGCTCATACTAGTAATGTAACAACACAGACAAAGAGGCGTGTTACTGATTGTTTTTTGTTAAGTGACATACTTGATAATTTCAGCCTGCTTATCACTAAAACAACAATTCAGATATTATTGTAGATGATGCATATTTCACACTCCTAGTTACCATGCACACAGATCTGTATAGCTGTTGAAGCTTTTCATGAATTTCAGCCATAGGAATATCTTCTTTAAAAAGAAATTATATTACAACATGCTGGCAGAGTGATACAGGATCTTTAGCTATGTTGACTAAAGGGGTACTGTTTAAAAAACAAGATACAAAAATTGTTTGAAAGTGGCACTTAGAGCAAAAGGGCAGATGCATTTTCAGTATTCATCCTGCATGTGACAGCTATCCCTCTGAATTTTGATTCATCAAAATATCAGACATAACTTCACTATTGCTCCACCTCTGTGCTGGCTGTTGATTCATCAGTGACAAGAGATATATGATCAGCCTGACTGACACCATCTATCACCCTCCTTTTGATATTCTCTGCAAGACATGAATACAATGTGGAGCAGCTTTTGTTTCACACATCAAGGCATCAGTTTTCCTGCCCTCAGTTGTCAAACTGTTGTGAATTAGATACATTGAATAAGCCATAGTTCTGAAGATAGTGGCACTACATATTGTACTCTTATAATAGTGACTGTTTCATTGCAGATCAAGACAGATCAGGTGAACATTTTACAAAGATGGCATATTAAAGACATACTTTTTTGATACATTCATCATTGAAATGGCAATTCTCTGTGACAGTTTTCCCCTTAAAGCATTTGACATTGTGAGACATTTTTTTCAGCTGACTAATTTTTAGCTAACTTGCAATGAGAATTTTAAATGCTACTGGCTAATCTGTAAAAGTTACATAATACGGGACAATCTCTGTAGATTTTCATGAAGGAAAAAAAGAATCTAATCTATGGGTTAGAATATTTGCTCTGCAGATGACATAACATGTCGCATAACTTCTTTGACATGTGGCTGGCAAAAGGCATAGCGATGGTAAACAATATGGCATCATCCATTAATATGGTGGTGCCCCTGCCATACAAAACATTGTTACAATAGTGGCATCATAAATAACATTTATAATATTAGGAATAAAAGCAGACATTGTACAGCAAGCATACATTTGTTTACCTTAAATTGCAGGACAGATTGGGTAGAGTAAATAAACAGTACTTCTCTTCAAAAGTGAAATATTTATTTTTTCAGCACAGACTTTTTACAGTTTAATACTAAAATGCTGGCTGTTTATAATGTGCTTATGTAGCAAACACTGCTTCACACTCATTTGATATACTCTGTGATCCTATCATTTGTATATGTAAGAATTTCATAGCTACATGTTCAAGTGACAGTAATAATCATATAATCCTGTATTTGTTATTTTATTATTATGATATTTAATTAATTTAGTTATTTTTTTTACCATAGTTTGCAACGCCATTTACAGGTAGTCTGTTGTTTCAGCTTGGGATCATGTATGTGGCCATGTGATCAGAGGTGCACTGCAAAACATCAGCACCCAAAGAATATTTAAGATGGTGGCATGCGTTGTCTTCTGTCAGGCTTTTGGATGCTTTAAATTAAATCTTGAAACTCTTGCAAAGTATTGTTATTTAAGGAGAGTGCTATTTATTCATTGTTAGGGTCAAATATTTGTAATCTTATTTTTCGACTATGATTTTTTATCTCTGCTTTAGTTTTTTTTTGCACATTATTGTGATTGACTACTGGTTTACTGATCCATGCCTAACTGTAGACTACTCTTTGCTTGCAACCTTCATCTCAAATTCACTTTATTTATCAAAATCCTAAACCATAATGTTTTGGGCAACTGGCATCACAGGTATTTGTGATTACTCAAGTGTGATTCATTGCTTCATTACTGCAGCTTGCTTCTACCTACAGACTATCTTTGGAGTCTGTAGTTGCCATTGTTCAACAAGAGATATCCTGATGAAAGCCAAAGAAGTAACTATGAAACTGAAAAACAAGAGTAAATCCATTACAGACAGTTTAAAACATTAGGATTACATGAATCAACTGTCTGGAGTATCATTAAGAAGAAAGAATGCACTGGTGATTCTCAGTAATCACAAATAGACTGGTAGGCCAAGGAAGAAATCTACAGCTGATGACAGACAAATCTTCACTATGGTAAGATCAGAAACAGTCTTCAGGAGGCCAACGTACATGTGTCTGAGACTGCCATCTGCTGAAGACTTCTTCAACAGAAATACAGAGGCCACACTGCAAGATGCAAACCAGTAGTTACAGTAGTCACAAAAACAGGATGACCAGATTAGTCCTTGAAAAAGTAAATAAAGGAGCATGCAAAATTCTAAATGAAGGTCTTGTGTACAGACAAGACAAGATGAACCTGCATGAGAGCGATGGCAAGAGCAAAGTACTGAGATAAGAAGGAGCTGCCCATGATTGAAATATCATTTCATCTGTTACATATGGTGCTAGGGGTGTTATGGCTTGGGCTGCCACAGGTCCTATCACACTTATATTCATTGATGATGCAACTACCAACAGCAGTTTCACATTGAATTCTGGAGTGTATAGAAACCTCTTATCTGCTCAAGTTCCATTAAATGCCTCCAAATTTATTGGATGCTTCTTCATCCTACAACAATGTAATGATTAAACAAACTGCTAAGGCAACACAGGAGTTTTTCAAAGCAGAAAAAATGGAAAATTCTTGAAAGGCCAAGCCAGTCACCCGATTAGAATCCAATTGAGCATGCATGTATATACACTCACCTAAAGGATTATTAGGAACACCATACTAATACGGTGTTTGACCCTCTTTCGCCTTCAGAACTGCCTTAATTCTTCGTGGCATTGATTCAACAAGGTGCTGAAAGCATTCTTTAGAAATGTTGGCCCATATTGATAGGACAGCATCTTGCAGTTGATGGAGATTTGTGGGATGCACATCCAGGGCACGAAGCTCCCGTTCCACCACATCCCAAAGATGCTCTATTGGGTTGAGATCTGGTGACTGTGGGGGCCATTTTAGTACAGTGAACTCATTGTCATGTTCAAGAAACAAATTTGAAATGATTCGAGCTTTGTGACATGGTGCATTATCCTGCTGGAAGTAGCCATCAGAGGAAGGGTACATGGTGGTCATGAAGGGATGGACATGGTCAGAAACAATTCTCAGGTAGCCCGTGGCACTTAAATGATGCCCAATTGGCACTAAGGGGCCTAAAGTGTGCCAAAAAAACATCCCCCACACCATTACACCACCACCAGCCTGCACAGTGGTAACAAGACATGATGGATCTATGTTCTCATTCTGTTTACGCCAAATTCTGACTCTACCATTTGAATGTCTCAACAGAAATCGAGACTCATCAGACCAGGCAACATTTTTCCAGTCTTCAACTGTCCAATTTTGGTGAGCTCGTGCAAATTGTAGCCTCTTTTTCCTATTTGTAGTGGAGATGAGTGGTACCCGGTGGGGTCTTCTGCTGTTGTAGCCCATCCGCCTCAAGGTTGTGCGTGTTGTGGCTTCACAAATGCTTTGCTGCATACCTCGGTTGTAATGAGTGGTTATTTCAGTCAAAGTTGCTCTTCTATCAGCTTGAATCAGTCGGCCCATTCTCCTCTGACCTCTAGCATCAACAAGGCATTTTCGCCCACAGGACTGCCGCATACTGGATGTTTTTCCCTTTTCACACCATTCTTTGTAAACCATAGAAATGGTTGTGCGTGAAAATCCCAGTAACTGAGCAGATTGTGAAATACTCAGACCGGCCCGTCTGGCACCAACAACCATGCCACACTCAAAATTGCTTAAATCACCTTTCTTTCCCATTCTGACATTTAGTTTGGAGTTCAGGAGATTGTCTTGACCAGGACCACACCCCTAAATGCATTGAAGCAACTGCCATGTGATTGGTTGATTAGATAATTGCATTAATGAGAAATTGAACAGGTGTTCCTAATAATCCTTTAGGTGAGTGTATATGCTGAAGAGAAAACTGCATTCATTGATTCTTTCTACTTCTAAAATATTTTAGTTTTGAAACTATTGCAGTCACAGTAGGAAACCAGTTTTCTAACTTTCCGTACTTTTTTAAAAAAAAAATCATTTTTTCTTTCGTTATTTGGTAAATGTGTATTTTTTTCTAGTTTCTTCACACAGCTGAAACTGACTGACCTATAAAGCCAAGGAGAAATAAAAGAGATAAAACCAGCAACTTTGAAAAAAAACTTTGCACCTTTAAATCTTCTATTTTACCTTGAAGGGGAAATTTATACAAACCTCACAGCTTGTATATAGCAATGTATCTACTGAAAATATTCTTTCTCACTACACCAGAAAAAAGGCATCAGGATTAATAAAATGGATCTCTTCCTATATATAATTTACTCATTGAAAAGGCCACAGCAAATCTATACTTTCTTAGATTTTTCTCTTTAATGCCTAGATGTGTTAACATTCACTGTGATTCCTGATACTTAATTCAAAATGTGTTAATTTAACACTTGCAGTGTGGAGAAAGGCACATATGGTAAAAAAAAAGATTTTAATCAGTTTCTTTTTTTTCCTCAGACTTGCCATCCTGTCAGTGAGGAGTCTGCTAGTTAATGAGGCAGAAATGCTTGTGGAGTTTGTGTATTCCAAAACTCAAGTGTATGAAAATGTATGAAACACTCGTGCAACTTACAGTGACATGTTAACAAGTATAGAGGCCAAGACCTGACAAGGTTCATCTGACAGAACACAGGGTACATTTTTAACCCAAAATCCTCACAATCAGCAATCACTTTTCCAATGCTACTTAAAACACAGCAATGTGCTAGCAATAGGAGCTCACGTGCACACAGATGGCAAGTGGGATATTACTACAGATGTCTGTTAGGGTTCTTTCAGCTGCAAAAATAATACATGGTACGAACCAGAAAGCAGTTCTAAACTGGACTGGTACAAGTGGCAGTGCTACAAAAAATCACATGTAATTGAACATGTGTTATTTAAGAATGACTTTTTCCTTAATGAAAAACATTGTGAGTACCTTATTTCAAGAAAAAAAGGCATTGGTATACAGTGCATCCGGAAAGTATTCACAGCGCATCACTTTTTCCACATTTTGTTATGTTACAGCCTTATTCCAAAATGGATTAAATTCAATTTTTCCTCAGAATTCTACACACAACACCCCATAATGACAACGTGAAAAAAGTTAACTTCAGGTTTTTGCAAATTTATTAAAAATAAAAAATTGAGAAAAATTATATGTACATACTGTATTTACCAAGTATAAATATCTAAATACATAAGAAATGCTTCATACATAGAAACATACAGTGCCCACTGCTGAAATATTTGGATCAGACTGCCTGATTTAGTGCTTAAGCAGATGGCCCCGATAAGGTACAATACTTACCCACCCAAACCTTTACAATTAAAATTAAGATACTAGCAATATTGTATTAAAAAAGCCGGTTGCATACTGCATACATTTTTAAAGTGGAATAATTCTTTAATAGTATTTTCAGAAAATGAAGATATTTAATTTAAAAAATGTGCAGTAGTACTTATTTGTTATTTCTTGCAAGGTGAATTCTGCAAGTTATAAAATGGATGAACATAATGTTACACAGTTGGAACACTGAGACCCAACCAGGTGGAAAGATTTCATTTATTTTAGTAGACTCATCTATCCAAATAATTTTCAGTTCAGAAGCGCTGCCTATACATTACTTGTTTACATACTGTATTTCAAAACCACAAGCACTGGTGGGTGTGGTGACTTGTTTAAAATCACACTGTCCATTTCATTTATAAAAGATACAAATTGTTTATAAATTAGCCTTTTGGGTTTGTGTTAGTGGTTAGGGCTGAGTTGGACATACTGTAGTTCTTGGCCTGCTCACTCACTGCCTGTGTGCAGTTCTCTTATTGACTTTCTGTACTAGCTTGGTAGGAAGTGTGTCCAGCACTGAATCAGTATCTTGCCCAGGACTAATTGCCTCCAAAAAGCTGGGGACTACACTAGAAAAACGAGAATATTGAAGTTTATGAATATTTTCAGAGCTTAAAGAACCAGGCAAACTTTAGATATTAGAATAATGAAACTGCTAGTACAGATCTCTTCCATAGTCCTTTCGTTTAGGATTTGCTGGACCATTAAACATACGTATGCATATACAATCCTTCTGTTCAGTATATTGTGTATGGGTGTAAATTAAATGCCCAAATTTAATCCTACAAGTATATGCCTTTGTTTTCCATATTTCTGTCACGGCTACAGCCTAGTAATTATGAAACAAAAGACGCAAAAGACTAAATGATGCACCTGCAGGCAGCAATTAAATCACATTACATAAAACAATAGCCTCTATTTTTCACAAAAAATGCATTATTTGGGGGAATAGCGATAAGTATTAGATTGAAATCATTCAGCTGGCAATTAGATTTAATTCTTTTAATTTATCAGTATTGGCCACAACTTTTTATAGTTAATTAAACAGAAAGTATGTGCAATGATGTGAAAATTCATGTGCCCTGTCTCATTTTCAGCATTACTGTGAATTTATACACGCGTCATTTCGTACTTGGTAGTATTATGTTGCGTAGGACCAACTAAAAACACTACTTTTCAGATTTCTAATACCCAAGCATACAGTTTGCGAAATCCTGTTTATTACTTTCCCCTGCATGTATCATAGCATAAATTCCCATTTACTTATCACTACCGTTTTTAAAGGACCTTTTAAAATTAAAATAGGCAAATTCGTTAGATGCAGTCACAAATTTTCTCTTTTTTTTTTTCTTGTCCAAGCATAACTGCTTTGCGTGCGTAAAACGCCTTGCCTCTCTCGGTGCGCCGGTGAAGCCTCGGACGAAGAGTTTACAGTTATCCGCTTCATTAAAAGGTCACACATGAGACGCATTGCGTCACTTAGCAGTAGACTGCCATTCTGTGGCGGTGATTCGCGCCGAGGACTACAAGAAAATGACAAGTGAGTTTACCCAGGTTTCAAAGATCATATAGCTCAAGCAGCGGACGAACAACCTTGTATTTTAATGGTACATTATTTTGTGACTATATACATTAAATCAGTAGAATATGAGGCAAAGTAAATAATATCAGTAAAAGAAAAAAGGTGCTGAGGTGCTGCCTCAGTGACCGCACATTCAATATTTTTTTTTTTTTGAACCGGTAAATCTACTTTTCCTTCGGTATCTCAAAGACAGGCGCGGGTGTGACTGAATATGTGCAGATTTTCCTTCTGAAGGTATGGCATTCTGCCCAAGGCATGCACTTGCAACGCACCCAATTCTGTCAGGACAGTGGCAATATTAGCGACCCTCAAAATGAATTGTGAAAAGTGGATTTGAGATTGGCTCGGTAAGTCATATCATTTTGACAGAAGGAGTAACGCGTCTGCCTGGACCTGAGTTAGGAAACCTGGTTCAACATTTATGTGGTCTGTCAATGGAGGTTTCTTGACCTGTTTTAGGAAAATTATCTTAAATTGTGTTTTGTGAATGACAACATGCATGGAAGATAATTCTGGCAAGAAGAAAATACATTTGAGAGTGTTCAGTTAATAACAAGAACAATAACAACATAACATGAAATTCTCAACTGGATTAATCCGATTCATTATGGGGGTTGGTGAGTCACACTGGGACAATTTATGTTTGCTCTTCTGCACATGTTTGGGAAAGGCTTGTGTGGAGATGTTGAGAATGTGCAAACTGTGCATGGAGAGTGACCGGCCATGAGCGTGTACTCAGTACATTGGATTTTCTAAAGCAGTAAAAATGTGACATTTGTAATTGTGTTGTCTTGCACATCTCACTTCAAGCTCACTTAATGCAGTTTGGAGGGAATAGGCTGTGGGGGGCCTATACCAGTAATCCCAAATGCAAGGACTAGAAACAGCCCTGTATATAGTGCCAGTCCTTCATAATTGCATGCAATTCAGCCAGGTTGGAACTGCCACTTAATCTGACTTTCACACTCTTTGAAGTGTGGGAGGAAAACCCACACAAACACAGAGAAAATATGCAAACTCCATACTGACAAAAACCAGACACTATATTTGAACCCTGGACATCTAGGCTGTCTGTAATAATGTTTGATTTTAAACTACAAAATCCATCCATCCACCCATTATCCAACTGCTATATCCTAATTACAGGGTCATGGGGGTCTGCTGGAGCCAATCCCAGCCAACACAGGATGCAAGGCAGGAAACAAACCCAAGGCAGGGCACACACACACACACCAAGCACACACTAGGGACAATTTAGGATCGCTAATGCACCGAACCTGCATGTCTTTGGACTGTGGGAGGAAACCGGAGTACCCCCACACCGACACGGGAAGAACATGCAAACTCCACACAGGGAGGACCCGGGAAGTGAACTCCTAACTGCGAGGATCACTGCGCCACCGTGCCGCCCAACTACAAAATCAAACATGCAATTTACTCTCATAATGTATTTAGCTAACATTTTTTATGATATACCATTTAAAATGTATTTTTAATAAAGTGTGCATATGGAGAATGTTAATCTTATTAAACAACAAATAATTCTAGTCTTTTTTTAACATTCTAGCGAACAAGTTATTTCCTACCTTTTATAATTGGATGGTATTTTTGGTAATAGAGAAATAATTACCCATAAAGTATTATGACCAAAATGAGTTTGTGGTATTTTTATAACTTATTTAAAATTGATATAAATATTTATTCAGATGTGAGTAATTTTGTATGAAACATGCAGTGAGTGCTTTCACACAGTCAGCCACAGAACAATTGTTCTGTTATGTTTGAAAAGAAAGAAAGCATGAGATATAACATGCAATACAAGTGACTATTTTAAATTTATACATACTAACTGTAAATTATCTATGCAAAAAATAAGTATTTTTAAAATCTGTAGTAACAAGTCGCCATTGGTTATTTAAATTCAGGTATATGAAGTGATTTGTATTGTATTGTGTTAATAATTGCAAAAACATAAACATAATAATATAAAAACAAGCTATTATGTTATTTAAGTCATTTATCTATTAAATATTGGAATATTTTATGCTTAACTATGAAAAAACAGATGTTTTGCCAATATTTTTTCACAGTGTTTCCTGTAGTGTAAATTAATGATTTTCTCTCTCTTGCACTTTGTATCTACTTTTAACATATAATTTGGATAAACTTGCCATAACTTAAATTTAGTTTTAGCTGCCGAAATTGTTCTGCCTGTGACAAGTGACTGAAATTAATTGCATTTCTTGACAGGTGATCCAGTGTCAGTGTATGTGTTTGTGAAGCTGTCTCACAGCTACAGAAACCTGACTTCACATCTCAACCCAGTCACTGTACTATATGTAGTTTGCATATTCTCTGTGTTCCCAAGAGTTATTAATTGTATATATATATATTTTTTTTTGTGTATTCCAGTTTTCCTGTTATGTCAATAGATTTGCAGGTGCAGTTGGAGCAGTTAATTGTCAGCTGAATATATTTGTTTACTTAGACAGAATGCAGGTCTGCTTGGGGATGGACTGGAGTGTAGGTTAAGGTTGATTTCTGACTATTTACCTGATGGTTTTTTTGGATCCCCAAGAGTATGAAACGAAACACATATTTATAAATTAACAATTTAATTAGGATATTGCTCAAAGAACTAATACGCTATTGAGACAACATCTGGAGTATTGTGTGCTGTTCTGGCCATCACACTATAGAAAAGACAAAGCATTTGCAGATCTCCAAAGAAGAATAACCAAATATATCACTGGACTAAATAGTCCATCTGGCTCTGACAGGTTAAGGGAATTAATCCTCATTAGTCTTGAGCACAGAATGCTGTTTGAGGACCTAATGAAATTCTTCAAAATTTTCAAAGGCAATGATAAAAACTGAACTGAACTCAAGCAAAATGATTTAGATAAATATTGAATTATTTGTTTGAAGAAAGCAATGGAAATGAGCAGTGTGTACATTTAAGACTGAAGGCAGAATATGCATTCTTACAGAAAGACTCATGGGGATATAGGATAAATTATTGAGTCATGTTGATGGTGTGATGTGATATAGGAACAACATAGGCCAGAACTAGGCTAAAGGACTTGACATGACTTCTAGTTTGCATTTTTTTGTAATGGCCTCAGCACAAACGTTTGATTATGTCTTGATCTCCTGATCCCTTACATAAAAATATTCAATGTCTCATCCTGAGTAAGCACAGTATATTGTCATTAAAGTACTGTGATATTGCCTTATTTTGTCAGCCAGCCCTGGTGGAGTACACCAGAATAAGTTCATACCCTCCAAATATGCTCCAGAATTAGATATGCCTTAATTTTCACAGTCCAAAACACTGGCCCTTCTCTTTCCTTGGAGCCATTTGTAAGCATTGTATGTATTGTAATTTCAGTTTTGTGCTCATTGGATGTTGACTCTTGCAGATTTAAAGCCCACCCCCACAATTAGAAACTTGCTATGATAAAATCAATCAAATTTGATATTGTCATAGCAAACTGGAGAAAAACTGTTGTAGTGAATCATCATTTGGCCTCCTTAAAAGGGATTGCTTTTCATTTATGAAAGCTTTTGAATTTTTGAATATTTTCATTGTTTATTATTTTAATCTTTATACTAAAAACAACATTTTTTTGGCATTATGAAATCCTTGCTGGTTACAGCTGCTGCCATTTTGTGTCCATCTTTGCCTGGCTGCAAGGCAGTGTTGATTATGTCTGCTATGATTGTTGCCAATTATGTTACATACTTTGTTGTTAGTTTTGCCTTTGCAAGTTGGTAGTTCTCAGCAGCATACAGTACATCTAAATGTGGATGACTTTCAATACAAAACAATAACAAATAGTGTAGTGGAGGCTAAGAATCTACAGTTAGTTTGAGTTTAGCTATGTTTATCTTGACTATAATCTTTGGTTGAAAACAGGTATTGAAAATTGGTCATGTGGTTTCGGACTTCTTGAAAATGCATTTTTCTTTCTCCTTTAGCTTTTACACCTCCTGTGTGTTTCCTTTCACTCTTAAAAATTACCTACTATACTTTCAGTGATCTTAATAGTTGCAGAACACTGTGACTGAGTCACTTGGGGTATGACACTACGCAAGTGAAGTCGACATGCACTGTGACTGTCTGCAACCTTCTGTGATTTTCTTGAGATTATGTAAATGAAAGTTGAGGGGAAAAGTCTTTCAGTGAGACACCTCAGCAATTCACTCATTTTACAAAGCGACAGACTAGAACATTTACTGTATATTGTATAACTAGCAAAATACCAAGCGCTTCGCAAAGGAGAAGAAGTGTGTTAAAGAAGTTATGAAAAAGAAAAAGGAAACATTTTAAAAATACCGTAACATGATTGTCAATGTAATTGTTTTGTCACTGTTATGAATATTGCTGTCATATATATATATATATATATATATATATATATATACAGTATATATATATATATATATATATATATATATACAGTATATATATATATACACACACACAGACACACACACATATAAACATAAATACATATACATATATACATATAAACATATCTACATATACACATATCTACACATACACATATCTATATATATACATATACACATCTACATATATATACACATATCAAAATATATATACATATACATACATACATACACACACACATATACATATTGTGGTTCCCGGCCAGGACGCCCAGGAGCACGAGAGGAGGGCTTGTGCCTCCTCCAGACCGCGAGGGGGCGTCCGTCCTGGTTATAATGGGGGCCTCAGGTACAGGGCTTGGAAGCCCAGCCCTGTAGGGACCCGTGGCCACTGCCAGGTGGCGCCCCGATGCCGGTAAATCCCGTGTGGTCCTTGGCCAGGGCTGGAGCCCGGCCGGGACGCCCAAGAGGACCAGAGGAGGGCTTGTGCCTCCTCCAGACCGAGAGGGGGCGTCCATCCTGGTTATGCTGGAGGCCTCGGGTAGAGGGCTTGGAAGCCCAGCCCTGTAGGGACCCGTGGCCACCGACAGGCGGCGCCCCAGTGCCTGATTATGCCGGGAGCCCGGCACTTCCGCCACACCAGGAAGTGCCAGGGGGAAGACGACAGGGGACACCCGGATGGCTTCCGGGTGCGCAGCCGGCACTTCCGCCATACGGGGGTGTGTCCGCGGGAGATTGCCGGGAAGCAGCTGGAGCCCATCCGGGTTCCTATAAAAGGGGCCGCCTCCCTCCAGTCATTGGCGGAAGTCAGGTGGAAGAGGACGGAGCTGGAGTGAGGACTGGAGGCGGCCAGGAGAAAGAGAGGCACAGGACTGTGTGGCCTAGACATTGGGGGAATCGGTGCTGGAGGCACTGGGGTTTGTGAGTGCACTGAACTGTAAATATTGTATAAATAAACGTGTGTTGGGTGGAACTATGTTGTCCGTCTGTGTGTGTCTGGGCCAGCGTTCACAATATATACATACATACATACAGATAAATATACATATATATACACACATACACATGCATATATATATATACACACATACATACATACATGCACACACACACACACATATATATATATACATATCCACATATATATATATATACATATCTACATATACAGTACAGGCCAAAAGTTTGGACACCTCCTCATTCAATGTGTTTTCTTTATTTTCATGACCATTTACATTTGTAGATTCTCACTGAAGACATCAAAACTATGAATGAACACATGTGGAGTTATGTATTTAACAAAAAAAGGTGAAATAACTGAAAACATGTTTTATATTCTAGTTTCTTCAAAATAGCCACCCTTTGCTGTGATTACTGCTTTGCACACCCTTGGCATTCTCTCGATGAGCTTCAACAGGTAGTCACCAGAAATGGTTTTCACTTCACAGGTGTGCCTTATCCGAGTTATTTAGTGGAATTTCTTGCTTTATCAATGGGGTTGGGACCAGCAGTTGTGTTGTGCAGAAGTCAGGTTAGTTTGACGATCATTTATTTTTCAACAGGACAATGACCCCAAACACACCTCCAGGCTGTGTAAGGGCTATTTGACCAAGAAGGAGAGTGATGGAGTGCTGTAAATGGTCATGAAAATAAAGAAAACACATTGAATGAGGAGGTGTGTCCAAACTTTTGGCCTGTACTGTATATATATATAAACATACATACATACATACAAACATATATATCTACATATATATATACTGTATATAGCAAAATCCCGCGTATACCACATTGTCAGTTCAGCAGTCCGGTTGTAATATGACCAAGCTGTGCACTGAGATTACTTTTGAGAATGCAACGTCTAGTTTTGTCCAGGAGGAAAGCAATGTTGCCTCAAATCAATGGCAACCTTTTGTGGGGTGTGTCCCTGAGACTTATTAATTGTCATCGCGAAGCAGAGCCTTACTGGAAATTTGAGGCATTTGAATTGAAATGTGAGATCAGAGGGTATAACGGTGATGCGAGGAATACATTCAGCGTGTGGCGCTCTGCTGTTTTTTTGTGTAGCTGCCTTCACAGAGCTTCCCCGCTGCTTTATAAACAAACACCATATAAGGCCGTCGTTTCTCCTTGCTTCATGGTTCTGTACTGTTTTTTATTGTTCATTTATTACGATTCTTATAGCTATTGTGTAGCTATTCGAGACTTACTGTACTGTTCAGGTACCCATTTCCTTTTTTCAATCCGCGGCTTGTACGCTATTTTTTGTTCGTTTATCACGATTAGAGATATTTATTGATTCCCTTCTTTAGCTGACTGCCTGCTCATGTAAGGCGCTCCGCTGACTTTTTGTGAAGCAGCCTTTACACAGCTTCTCCGCTGTTTTATAAACGAACGACATATAAAGCCATCCTCTTTCCTTATTTAATCCACGGGTTCTCCGCTGTTTTATTGTTCGTTTATTACGATTATTATAGTTCTCTTTATACTGTATATCACGTTGTCAGTTCAGCACTCTGGTTGTAATATGACGAAGCTGCGTGAGTTCACTCTTGAGAATGCAACATATAGTTGTCCAGGAGAAAAGCAATCTTGCCTGAAATCAATGGCAACCTTTTGTTGGGTCTGTCCCTGAGACTTCTTACTTCTCATTGCGAAGCAGAGCCTTACTGGAAATTGGAGGCATCTGAATTGAAATGGGAGATCAGAGGGTGTAACGGGGATGCGAGGAATACATCGAGTGTGGAGAAACTCTAGAGACAGCGTGTGTATTAACTTGTGGATTTTTATATGAGTATTTGGTGGCAGCGTGACAAAGTTGCTTCAGCAAGACCGAGTTAGCTGCGGAGCTCAGCTCAGAGTGAAATAAGGTGAAAGGGAGGGGAGAGGATGATGTCACTCCCCACCCCGCCTCAACTGTCAATCCCCCCACAAACACAGTCTCTCAGAATTTGCATAAGCACAGCCCTTCACCAGCAATTTTAACTTAGTTACAAAGTGATCAAAACTCTTGTTTATACCCTGCGTTCTCACATTAAACTTGTATCCCGCATTAGTCATGGGCATGACAAACGCCAGTGGCAGCCTGTCTATGAACTTAATTTAAACTTTAGGTTAACATAGTGCTTTGTTTCCAAAGTAGCTGCAGTCATGAATATGCTTGTATGCGTCACTGTGCATGACAAACGGCAGTGGGAGCGTGTCTATAAACTTAATTTAAACTTACGGTTTACACCGTGCTTTGTTTCCGCAGTAGCTGCACTTATGAACATGCTTGTATGTGTCAGTCGCTCGTTTCTTATTGTTTTGCTGCCTTCTCAATTGTATAATGCATGTTTTCTTCAGCGCTTTTTGGAGCTCTTCCTTGTTTTCTACGTACTGCGCTCACAGTCAGTTCACGTAATTACGTGGGAGGTGTGATGATGTCACACGAAACTCCGCCCCTCACGGCCATCGAGCTGAACTCCATTACAGTATATGGAGAAAAATAGGTTCCAGTTATGACCATTACGTGTAGAATTTCGAAATGAAACCTGCCCAACTTTTGTAAGTAAGCTGTAAGGAATGAACCTGCCAAATTTCAGCCTTTACCTACACGAGAAGTTGGAGAATTAATGATGAGTGAGTGAGGGCTTTGCCTTTTATTAGTATAGATTTCTAATGTTCTAAAATATTTTTTACCAAGACAGTGTAAAAGTGTATGGAATAGAATTCACATTGACACTTCTAATGTAGTGATTCAGACACCTGTTAATTTTTCTTTATTTAAGTCTTACACACACTTATTACGTATTACCAAACACTTTACGTATGTGCTCTATGCTGTTAAAATTTAGCGGTTTTAGTACGTCATCAAGAGTGCATGTATTTGCTGACTGTTAATTTCCATTGTAAAACTATCCAGCCTGATTGACTTTTTTAATATTATTAATCTTTTTTAATGTTATTAATTATTAATGGTAAGATTTGTCCTCTAGCTATGTTTTTGAATGATTTTTTAAAATAAATTGAAGGGATGCTGCTGGTAATGCAGACCTGAGCATTGGCTCAACTGAACTGCATTTTGGCAAGCTGTGAATCTGAGAGATGTTACAAGGTGAGTGTAAAGGATATGATGGCTACCTAAAGCTATAACATCAGAGAATGTTAGAGACTCTAAAAAAATAAGGTGGGGCATATTAAATATTCCTGTGCTCAGCTGGTAGCACTGTGATTACTCCTGCCGGAGGAGCTTCTAGTTCGAAGATTGAAAGTGCAAATATCCAAATTGAGGATAAAAGAATGGTGTAAAGGATTCAGACCTGGTCTGACTCCATGTAATGAAAAATGTTTTGATTGATTTTATATAAGTTACATGAACTGCTACATTTAACAGTAAGTTATGGCAAGTAGAGGTACTGTGACATTTTGGTACTGCAGTTATTTCAGACAGTGTTTTAATGCTTGCATGGGTTTCATCAGACAGAGTTGGAAAGGCAGAAGGGGGACTAGATATTTATATGAATGAGCAATATTAAAAAAACAATGGAACAGTACAATTAAAAGTAAATTTGTATGATCCATTCTTGAAAAGTGGACTGAATTCATCCATGTTACTACCAATGGAGATAAGTTACAACATCTTGGCTCACTCAGCAACATAAATGATTCACTCTGTTACCAATATAATGATGAATCATTTTGAATGCTGGTGACTTCAAGCAAGAAAACAAATGTCTGTCAGCAGTTTTCATTTGTGGATGATAATAGCTGGACCTACTCTATTCATGTTAATTACTTTAAATGTAAACCAGTGGTACAATCTCAGAAGGTCTGTCTGACCATCTTACTGCCACCAACAACCCTGTTATCGACAGCAGCAGCCCTCCGTTATCCAAGCCAAAACTTTTATATGTGTTGGGGTTGGGGTTGTTGTTTGTTTTGTACTAGATGTGTTACCTGGCTTCAGTTGATACATTTCCAAAGACAATGGGCCTCAGTTAATGTGCCCCTGGTTAATTGAATTTGTCATAAATACATTGTAATTAACTCAGTACTTCTGGCTTTTCCTAGCGACTGGCCTTGGATTTTGTTGATGGCCACTGTAAAATACAATTTTAGAGTATTCTTTTGAATTGAAATAGGCAATCAGTAAGAATAATGGAATTTTTTAGTTTTTAAGTTATTGATATTATGTTATATTTATGATTTTTATTTCTTTGTCATTTACTCATCCATTACATATTCCATTTTTTAACATTTGTATGTTTAAGCTTCTATTTTTTTTGCCAGACAATAAAGTTATACTGTTAAATCATGTTGCACTTTAACTTATTACAAACAGTAATATCCTTTAAAGGCAGTGCAGAGACTTTTTAATTTTGGGTTTCTTTTCTGTAGTGTTTGAAGTGGAGCAAAATAACAGCCGGCATTACAATTGCCTAGAAGTGTGCATACCGGTCCACTTCAAGCACTGGTTTTCTCTCTGTCAAGGTATTGTAGTGGCATCTTTGTTGGTAGAGAAAAGAAGACAAAAGAGTCTGAAATGTAAACAATGAAAGGAAGAACTTTTTTTGAAGGAGTGCGGTTCAAACAGGAAAGAAGTAAGGATTTCACAGAATAGAACAGGTTAAAAGAAATAATCTTGTGAACCACACTTTATTTATTTACAGGTGTCCACTGCTCTCCCTTTTGGTTATGTGGGATGCATTAACTGAGTTGTGCTAGCATTTAAACAAGAATTTCCTGCCCTTTTTTCTTGCTACCTAATCTTGCAGTTCTTAGTATCTTCGAGACCCAAAATCACCACAAACAGTAATCCCTTTTCAATTGAAATTTCTGTGGAAGTTCATCCCTGTGGTTCCCCCTTGGAGAATCACCACTGACAGTCATTTCAACTCCCTTTGGAGAAGCACCACAACAGTCATCCCATTCCTCTTGGAAAATCTCTGCTGACAATCATACTGGTCATGACCCATAGTTTAAGAAACTATGATTTAACTGATGCAGTCACTACTTGCTAAGTGTTGGATTCAAGGATTCCACTTTTCCTGTACTTCTTCCTTCCTTCCTGGCAATCTGGCTCAAGCTTTATTACTAAATATGTTTTACTTTACTTGAGCTTAGTCAAACCTTCCTCTTTCCACTTTTCAGTTCAAACCTCATATCATCCCGACCGGTAGTTTAAGTGAAACCATACGGGTGGTACTCTATGTTGTTTATGTTTTGCTCCCCGATGTGATGCATAATAAACTTTTCATGACATTTTAATCTAGCGGTCCCATTTGAGGATCAGAGCACATTTATTTTAGTCTATGATATCGAGGAGTAGGCAACACGAGATTGGTTGATATTAGCATATGAAAGCAAAGAGCCCTTCCCCTCTATTTTCCCTGTGCAGAACACTTCACCTTTTCATTTCTTCCACACTATTACTGGTGCTTCTGCCAGCAGACTTCAATTGCATACACAAACAAGACACCTAACTCTGCAATCATGTTGTAATACCTGCAATTTGAGTCTTTTCCTCAACTCGTGTCTTGTTTGTAAGCTGAAAGGAAAAGATTTTTAAATGTTTTAGGATTATTTATTTATATTAAATTACTTACTTTTAATATTTTCCTTGTACTTTAAGTGTTAATTAAAATTAATAGAGTGACCACATGATATGAGGCTAATTCTATAAGGAAACATGATATTTGCAATCACATTAGGCTATTTACTTCATACAGCAGGCATATAAAAATTTACTAGTCTGAATTATATGTACCAGCCATTATTTTTCCTGTTAAAAGATGCCTGTCAAGAAATGATCAGATCAGTGGCCCTCTGACGATCCAATTAATTTAATTGTATTACTGATTTCTCTACTGGGAAATATAATGAATCCTACATCAACTAACAGATGATTGCTCAGAAAAATTCCCATAGTCAAAAAAATACTCAAATTATTAAAAATGATGCAATTAAACACACTTTCTGTTATAATTGCTCTTTAAAACAGGAAGTCTGGTTGCTGGAGAAAATGCACATTTTCTTGAGGAAATCATGGCTTTTATTAATGGGGCTGCAAGATTGATGGGTAATGGTACGGCCTGAGTAGCCTGAGCAGGCATATAATTTGTTGTTAAGGACCCTTGTGCTTTGTGAATGTAATTCTGTCTCATAAATATGCTGAACTTATTACCTGCTGCAATATTCCATGTTCTAGCCATCTGTGTTGAAGGAGAGATCTTTAGGAATAACTATGCTCATTATGCACAAGTTCAGTTCTACTAGACCTTGGCAGTATGGAACTCATAGGTACATCATGTGGAAATTCAATAATGGGAAGTAGATAACTAAGTAGGTTAAGCTGGAGATCCTTTCTGTTCTTCTGGTTTCTCTGCACTCAGCTAGAAAGTGGTAGAAGTGCTGATTAAATTGCATATACATTACTACAGATTGGTTTAGGCAATGTACACACGTGTGTCAAGCAAGCATGTGAGACTTCTTTTGACATTTCTGAAGCTTCATCTTCTGTGTGAGTTACTTTGGAATTTTTATTCAGGCAGCTTATCAACAGGAGGTGTTAGAAAAACAGAAATCAATGAAAACAATAACATACTTATAAATAAAAGACCAGTCCTATTTGCAGACAGATTTCAGTAACACTTTACATAAAGTATCCATACAGGTAATTACATAGTAGTTGCAGTGTAATTATGGACACTTAATGTAAAGTGTTACCCAGATTTCTTAATGGTTATAAAGGGCATTTACAGTACTTATACATTGCAGAAAGTAATTGTGGATGCACTGAACTGTTTACATAAACATTGTGATAAAATTATTTTGGACAGATGGTGTATAACACTGCAAGTAGTGATATGGGATGAGTCTGAATTTAATAAAATATTCTCAACCACTTGTTTCTGCATTTAAAATATATTTATTGTTTATTTAACTAATTAAATATACCATTCTTAATAAAGGGAAACTGTCTTTGGTACATTGAAAACTAAAAATCTGCCAGCTGTCCCTTACAATATACAGTATAAAATTTATTTTATGGATTTGTTGGTAAGTGAACTGTTCATTTTATTTTCACCATTCTTGCTAGCTAGACAAAGAGATTCGCAGGAATATAAAGAAATACATTAAGAAAGACGGCTAACAAGTAGTACATCATTCTATAGACAGTGGGAAATTACTAGAAAATTAAAGACTTAAAGTAAACAACTTATCACATGATTCGAGCTATGCAATATTTTGCATTAGACTAAAACAAATCCTTGGTTCTACTGTATAATATCAAGATATATGAATATGCATAGGCATAAAATAGATTAAAGAAAATTATATTTAAAAATAGGAAAAAATCCTTCACACCTCCCTTCCCTTTCCAGACATTCTACAATTTAATATGCACAAGCTAAAGTCTACAACTGTGTCAAATGAAGTACAGTAAAATGCTGTGTCAGCAGCTGTTAATTTTTAAGGATCCCAATCATTCTGATGTCTCCTTGCATGCAAGGTTATTATAGTTTTGCTTTTTTGTACTAGTTTTTATTTCTATATTATTTCTGATCTTACTTGGAAATTCAGTTTACTTTTAGTTATTCTTCACAGTTTATTTTTAGTTGTAGTTTAGTTTTTATTTCACAAAAGCATTTCTATTATTTATATAATATGGGCAAAAGTAGATTTACAATTGTCTACGCACAAGCACACTTTAATAATAATAGGACAAACAATACAATAATTAATAAATAATTAATACAAGAACAAATTCTGTGTTTCATGTACTTACAACTATAAACCTACGTTTGCCCACCCCTGCACATATATTAGTTTCAGTTTTGCTTTTAGCAATTATGGTGTGTCTAAAAGAGATGCTATGGAGTTCAGTTTTCTGTCACAGTCAGACAGAATTATAGAATTAATGTAATTGGAAATATTTGTTTAATGTTAGTAGAATAGAAATGCCCCATTAAAAGTCAAAGCCAGATATGAATATGAATAATTTTATAAGATGCACACAGTATATTTTTAGATAATTTGTGCTGAAAAAGATGCAATTTTGCTTACAAATTGTCAATCCAAATTTAACTGGAGTAATGCAAGCAGCAAATGGGTGAAATAGCCTAATACTGCAAAAATGTAAAGGAGAGAAAAACTACTTTCTCCAATACAAAAATCGTTTTCTACATTTCCACCATAGGATTTACTCATACAGCACATAGCATATAAATATAAAGCTGAGACAAGTAGCACATTTTCTGAACCATGACATGTCACAAAGCCTTCCCTGAACATACTGGGCATCTTCATATTTTTTGTGTTCAACTGAGTTTATAACTGACTTTTGGTTGCATATGTATCATCATTTTATAGATATATAAACAAAAATCCCTTCTCACAATCCCTATGATTATGCCATCAGTTTACTACCAGCAGCCCCATTACTCAAGGAAGAAATATATGGAGTTTTATACCAGAAGAGATAGATTGATACACAAATACACAAGTCGTACTGAATAAAACTGGAAAGCATCCTCCCACTAAAGTAATTTAGGAATCATCTTTTAAGTTTCTCTCACCAAGGTCAGCTATACTGAAGGCCCCAGGCCACTCAATTAATTTTGCCCCAAAACAAATTCTTAAAACAATCTTTATAAAAATCTAGATATTTTTAATGACTGTGTTTAACATAATAAAAGCACAATTAATTTAATGAAATGGTTAATTGCAGAAAGCTCCCCCATGAGGTTGTGCTGAACTTGAATTGGCGATGATCCTACCACTAACACTAAGGATGGGTCCAGAAGGCAGTTTTATGCCCTGGTATACTTAAAAAGAAAGTCAATCACAATGTCATAACCAAAATTTTATTGACTCGGGTAACTCCCAAATTATTTGGAATTTGCCAATCAAGTTCATCATCATTTGTTTGTTAAAAAATGTTTTATTTTTTCCCCAGAATTGTATCTAGCACTTCTGGAAAGCTTTTCCCAGCTCATGAAGAATCCTTCCATGTAAAGTTACAGAAATGTGATTTTCATAAACATTTAGTAATATTTTAGGGTACTTTATATCACAAACAGGATGGATCATAGTAATGTACAAGCTAACCAAAATTGTAAAGTTCCTGGCTCCATTAACCAAGTGTGTTGTGCTTTCCAATTACTATAGGCATATCCATATCTCCAATGAAGGAACTTACTGAAAAGAACACTCACAAATCATTTGGATACCAGATGCCCAAGAGGCATTTGTTAATCTTAATAAACATATTTGTATGCACATGTAAAGCATCCCACATTTTCTTTAAACTTGCACTTTATACACCAAGAAGGCCAGGTGCTATGTTCTTCAGTTTCTTGGTGGCGTCTCCACTATAATAACTCAAATGCGCTGGTTCCTATTGCTCCATCAAATTGTAAACACTATTAAATAATTATTTTTTATCTGGTGGTATCTCCATTACTAGAAGTATTGCACGTTGAATTTAGCATTTTTCCTACTAAAGTTTTGCCCTTTCCCAAAAATACATCCAGTACTCAGTCTTCTTCTCATTTATTGATTAACTTAAATAACACTTCTTCTTTTTGCTGCACCCATTACGGGTTGCCACAGTGGATCATCTTTTCCATATCTTTCTGACCTCTGCATCTTGTTCTGTTACACCCATCATCTGCATGTCCTCTCTCAACACATAAACCTCCTCTTGGGGCTTCCTATTTTCCTCTTACCTGGCAACTCTGTCATTAACACCCTTCTCCCAATATACTCAGCATCTCTCCACTGCACATGTTCAAACCAAAGCAATGTTGCCTCTCTGAGTTTGTCTCCCAACTGTCCAACCTGAGCCGACCCTCTAATGTACTCATTTCTAATCCTATCCATCCTCATCACACCCAGTTCAAATCTTGGCATCTTTAACTCTGCTACCTCCAGCTCTGTCTCCTGCTTTCTGGTCAATGCCATCGTCTCCAACCCATATAACAAGACTGGTCTCACTACCATCCTGTAGACCTTCCCTTTCACTCTTCTGATACCTGTCTGTCACAAATCACTCCTGACACTCTTCTCCACCCAATTCACCCTGCCTGCACTCTCTTTTTCACCTCTCTTCCACAATCCCCATTACTCTGTACTGTTGATCCCAAGTATTTAAACTCATCCACCTTCATCAGCTCAACTCCTTGCATCCTCAGCATTCCACTGACCTCCCTCTCATTTGCAGACATGTTCTGTCTTTTCCTAGTGACCTTCATTCCTCTCCTCTCCAGAGCATATCTCCTCCCCTCCAGGGTCTACTCAACCTGCTCCCTACTAAAGCTACAGATCACAATGTCATCAGCAAACATCATAGTCCACGGGGACTCATGTCTAATCTCATATGTCAACCTGTCCATCACCACTTCAAATAAGAAAGGGCTCAGATCCAATTCCTGATGTAATCCCACCTCTACCTTGAATGCATCCGTCACTCCTAAATCAGACCTCATCACTATCACACTTCCCTCATACTGTACATATTCTATACCACTCTTACATACTTCTCTGCCACTCCTGACTTCCTCATACACTACCACAACTCCTCTCGAGGCTTTCTCCAGGTCTACCAAGACACAATGCAACTCCTTCTGGCCTTCTCTATACTTTTCCATCAAAGTCCCCAGAGCAAACATCACTTCTGTGGTGCTCTTTCTTGGCATGAAACCATAATGCTGCTCACTAATGATCACCTCACTTCTTAACCTAGCTTCCACTACTCTTTCCCATTAACTTCATGCTGTGGCTCATCAATTTTAACCCCCTGTAGTTACTACAGTCCTGCACAACCCCCTTATTTTTAAATATCAGCACCAGTACACTTCTTCTCCACTCTTCAGGCATCCTCTCACTTTGCAAAATTCCACTGCCATCTCCATGCTTCCACAGATACAGCATGTCATCTGGACCAACGTCCTTTCCATTTTTCATCCTCTTCATAGCTGTCCTTACTTCCTCCTTACTAATCCCTTGCAGTTCCTGATTCACTATCACCACATCATCCAACCTTCTCTTTCTCTCTTGTTCTCTTCATTCATCAGCCTCTCAAAGTACTCTTTCCATCTGCTCAACACACTCACCTCGCTTGTGAGTGCGTTTCCATCTTAATCCTTTATCAACCTAACCTGTTGCACATCTTTCCCAGCTCAGTCTCTCTGTCTAGCCAAACGGTAAAGTTTCTTTTCTCCCTCCTTAGTGTCTAATTTCTCATACAACTCATCATACACCTTTTCTTTAGCCTTTGCCACCTCTCACTTCACCTTGCACCCTATCTTCTTGTACTCTTGTCTACTTTCTTAATCTCTCTGAATATCCCACTTCTTCTTCGCCATCTTCTTCATCTGTATACTCTCTTGTACTTCCTCATTCCACCACAAGGTTTCCCTTTCCTCCTTCCTCTGTCCAGGTGTCACGCCAAGCACCCTTCTTGCTGTCACACTTAATACATCTGCTGTAGTTGCCCAACTGTCTGGTAACTCTTTACTGTCACCCAGTGCCTGTCTCACCTCCTCCCTAAACTCAACCTTGCAGTCTTCCTTTTTCAATTTTCATCATTTGATCCTTGGCTCTGTCCTCACTCTCTTCTTCTTCTTGATCTCCAATGTCATCCTACAGACCACCATCCTATGTTGCTTAACTACACTTTCCCCTGCCACCACTTTACAGTTTTCAATCTCTTTCAGATTGACTCTTCTGCATAGGATGTAATCTACCTGTGTGCATCTTCCTCCACTCTTGTACATCACCCTATATTCCTTCCTCTTCAAAAAATATGTATTTACCACAGCCATGCCCATCCTTTTGGCAAAATACACTATCATCTGACCTTCTTCATTCCTCTACTTGACACCATACCTACCAATTACCTCCTTGTCTCCTCTCTTCCCTTCACTAACATGTCCATTGAAATCCGCTCCAATCACCACTTTCTGTCCCTTGGGTACACTGTTCATCACTTCATCAAACTCACTCCAAAAGTCTTCTTTCTCATCCATCGCACACCCAACTTGCGGTACATATGCACTAACAACATTCATTATCACACCTCCAATTTCCAGCTTCATAATCATTCCTCTGTCTGACACTATTTTCACTTCCAAAACACTTTTGACATACTGTTCTTTTAGAATAACCCCTACACCATTTCTTCTCCCATCCACATCATGATAGTACAATTTGAATCCACCTTCGATCCACAGGGCATTAATCCCCTTCCATTTAGTCTCTTGCATGAAGAATATATCAACCTTCCTTCTTTCCATTATTTCCGCTCTCTCCCCTTACCAGCCATACTGCCAACATTCAAAGTTTCCACTCACAGTTCCACTCTCTTTACTTTCTTCCTCTCCTCCTGCTTCCAGACACCCTACTTCAAACCCCCCATTCCTCTTCTTCTTCGGCCAACAGTAGCATAATTTGCGGCTGCACCCATTGTACTGGTGGCAGTCGCTGTTAACCCAGGGCTTGACTAATCCTGTATGGAAATTTGTGTTGTTGTTCGCATATTGATTGGGCAAAATTTCACACCAGATGCCCTTCCTGACATAACCCTCCCCATTTATCTGGGCTTGGGACCAGTATGAATAAATATTGGTTTGTGCATCCCCTGTGGCTGGGTTAACTTAAATAACACTTAAATGACAGAAAGAAACTACTTTCCTTTAAGTGCTAAACCAGACTTTCACTACTTAAACACTAACTGGGTGGGTAAATGCAAATTTTAAATATCGAGCTGCTTCCTGCAGAATAAGGTCTCCTTTTTATGTAGTGCTTTAATGTATAATGCAAACAAATATTTTAAACAAACTTTTTAAAAATGTTCAACTGGGCTACACACCTATTTTAAGACATCTAGCACAAGTTGGATACATCAAGCATAGGGTTTGAGGTCACTCTTTTCAAAAGATATACAGACACTGGGAAAATATACATTGGTTAAGAGCACATTTTGCATAGAGAGAATTTCTTCACACAGGGCATCTTCACATATAGCATTTCTTCAGGGCATTCATACATTAACTTGACCTTTTTTTTTTTAATAATTTAAGTAAATAGAGCTTTCCTGGCTAATTTGGGCTAAAAGGTGTTTTCTTGTCAAACTGTTTCTAATGTTCTTTTCATTCCCAGCTTTGCCACATTGTGTGTGGAGTTTTCATGGTCTCCTTATGTTAGAATACATTTTTAGACAGGATGCTTCAGGGACAAATAATATGCCCATTATGACTCTGAACTAGGTAAGCATGCTTGAAGATGGAAAGGTTTTTAATTGTAACCTTGTGAACCAATTCTGCGTCTTTATAATAGGAAATAAAGATTTTCAGGATGATCTCCTGGATGCATTTATTTTATTGTGCCTTGAATTTATCTTTATGTAGAACTAAGCTATACTAAGTTAACTTCTATTTACTATTGGCCAAAATGATTTTAATAAATTCAAGTAACTTTCTGTAAGTAAACATAGTTAAAATGTATAATCTGAGTAGAAAATGCAACCAAAGTAGCCACATATTACATATTCAGTATATACAGTACTGTAATTTATATAGCAACAGAGTAAAACATTTCAAAATACATTTCCTTAGTTTTAAATTTTAGGATTTTTCGGACAACCCAAAAGAGGTAGGACTCGAATCCCAAATATCTTCCCAGAAATAACTCAGAAGAGAAAGCCCAGACACTGTTCTATGTCCACTTTCCAAGTGCAGATATATGAATATAGCAATTCTATATGGCATTTAAATATTAAAGTACATTGTGCAATGCTGAAATGTGTGAAAAAGTAATAAGCATGCGAATTTCTTCTGATAATCATCCATGTCTGCATTATTCGTTTTCAACTCTTTTAACTACATCTTTTAATTCTTGTGTTGCATTTCAGCAAATTCCATGATGCACTACATCGATCCACCTGTATTTTTTTTTTTTGCTTTTTTTTATTGTTTTATTTTTAATGAATGCCCACTTGGTATTTTTCCCATGTATCAGCATTTTCTGTAGTGAACCTACATGTCTCATGATGTGACAGAAATATTTTTGCTTCATCCTGACTATAGATTTCTTCAGAAGGCAATGGAATTTGATTTGACTCTTCGTCACTCAATGGACAAAAGCTTGCTAGGCATTTCTGTCAGCAACAATGTCTTTCAATTACTGAAAGTGAATTCATTGCTGGTATCCATCACTCTTGTATTCTGGTTCTGCCTCTTCATCTTTTTTCTTTGTCATCTCTAAGCAGTGATCCGTGAAAAGGAATTAAGTCCATTTGTTGTCACTGAACCATGTTTCCAATGGTTTCATGATGAGGATTTGTTCCTGCCTTGTGACTAGTGCTGTCAGAATTGGCCCTGCCTCTCTTAAACATTAAAATTAGATTTAACAGTTTTGGTAAATGAGTGTGTGTAGATGGATGAACTGATTTAACTGTTGTTTCTTTTTAAAGTGCAAGATTTTGGAAAGACTTGTGGCACATTGGATAAGTAAAGTTTTTAACTTTTGTGCATTGTGGGGCCACTTTTCCCACTTGACTGGTGTGTGGTATTTTCACCAGTCTTCTCTCCTACAGAATTAGATTGTGCAATACAATACATTAGTTGAGACATTATTTTCTGAGCCTTTGTTTTCCAAAACAGGATCAAGGGAGCTCAATTACATATATACTTGAAGTATCTGACACAAATATGAAAGAACTGGAGTGCTAGCTCAGGGCAAGGGATTATTAATCCCACTGTCAGGGCAATTTTCAAATACCCATTAATGTAATATCTGAGATGTGGAAGGAACCTGTTATTGGAGACCACTGAAACTCCAAAAAGATATTGACAACACTACATACTCACAATAAAACATTCAACCCAACCAGCATGTTTTTGGGAAAGTGATAAAACCAGAGGACACGCAGAAAACTCTACATGGATATGGCAATTACTTAAGGCTAGAAGAAAAAACACTTTTGTGCATTAGCTGTGCATTCTGTATGTTTGTCATTTGTACAGAAATATAATTATACAATATTTATAAACTACTAGTCCTCCTGTGTTCTGTATACTGTCTTCTCAGTATCTCAGTAGCCATCCCAGATAAAGGATCATTGGAATCATCAGATGGAAAGATTCTATCATGAGATTGCATGGCCAATACAGACTCCACTATGGATAACATAGGAGGGGAGTAGGTGGCCAGTTGACAGAGGTCTCCAGGACTGTGATTATGTCTGACTTCATTTTTGACTTTCTCTTTTATAATTTTAATCTCCTCTGTTGTCAACTAGACATAGTTCATCAGCTAATTAATGGACAGATATTGTTGGTTTCCATTTATGTTTTATCAGTTTTTAGCTTGTTCTCTGTGTTTTTTAACAAAGCTGAATTTATATGTGTACCATTTCTGTATTTAGTAATTAGTATAATCTACACTTGTATTTTAACTGTTCACAGCATTCTGCGCCTGCACTTAGTGTAGAGCTCTAGACAAAAGAATAAGTTGTAATTTGTGTGTTACAGTAATACTTTGGTCAACCTCTGCAAAACCTCTGTGAATTCTCTCTCTCTCAAAATTGATACTTCAAATATATAGATGGATTTTAACAATAAACCCTTAAATATACAACATCTTGAGAATACTGCATATTGCTGCTAAGATCGAGTGTTTATTTCTTTGATATGCATTCTTCTGTGGAATAGTTTAGGACAAAATAAAAGATTTGTTTTAAAGCAGCAATTTGTTTATTGGACTTTTGTAGTGTTTTATTAAAGCTTTACCACCTTATGTGTTTAATTTAAGATTAGGATTTAGGAAGTGCAGATGGAGTTTAATGAAATGTATGTGCTTTAAATCATTTGGAATGTCAGTTTTGCATCCATACTGCACATTCATATTCACAATTTAAAGGCTGATCTTTAGGTTTCTAATAGCTAGATGAATACTCTAATCAAGCTGAATGACATCAATACATTTTCTATAAATTAGCCTGTATAGAAGCTTTTTGCAGATCACATAGTTTCCATCAAAAAAAAAAGAAAAAAAGGAAAAAACACTCTACCATATGGTTCAATCTGAACACTTCAAAATGCCATTTACTTAGTATTTGAATGAGAGTTAGTTTTAGACTATATATATGCATGTCACAGCGATGATTTTTGACAAAGAGAAAGTAGACTCACTGTTTTATACCTTTGGAAGACAGTAAATGTAAAGTGCTGCACTGGAAAAAGATCTCTGTAAAAGAAACACAAGAAAAGGTCTGAAGGGGAAGCCCCATTTAATGTTGAAGAACTGAAAGTGTATTAAGACACTGATAGTACAGCATGTAACATGTTAAATGTTAGTTGTGGTCATAACACAGATGAGCTCCTTGAGCCCAGCTGAGTCATTTATGGGAGAGTGAAAAGGAAATGGCCGAGGCTTGAAGGTAGCTGCTGCTCATGGATTTCTTCCCTGAGTTGGTGACTTTGGAAGTTATTGTGATGTGAAATTTTGCATACAAGTTGATAAATATTTTTTTTTTGTCTTTATTTGTAACTTAGACAAAACAATTTAATATTTATGTTACATTATTGATAATAGCAATGTTTTAAGAACCCTAAAACCCCCCTTTTAGGAGTGAGTCTCTGTGTCATTTTACGACAGGGTTGGAGGAAGTGCCTCAAACAAGTTTGGTACATATTTCTCTGCTGCCTCTCAGTCAGCTTCCACAGGAAAGCCAGACTGCCTAACTGCCAAGCTTTACCTTAACATATAGTTTTGTGGGCAGGTGTGAAGGTATTCGGTTCCCCCATTGGTCTGAAGTATGGCTGGCTTGTATCAGAAGCCTTTAAGTACTATGACACCCTATTGGCTCTAGTGGTTGGACAGAAAACCTATACATTTTCTTGCTTTACTTCACCTTCTCTCTCTTACTAAACTGGTGAAAGACCATCTCACACCATGTACTGAAAACAACAACACAATGAAGAGCACAGCTCGGCAGCCATATTGAGACAGGCATGCAGCCTGTTCTGAAGAAAGATGACCACAAATGGCCTTAACTAGAGACATTTTAAGTAACTAACAAGTCTGTGTGCCGCCTGAAACTACACATCAACATTTATAAGGTTGTATGGTTGCCAATATTAAATGTACTTTGCATTTTGTTATTATTTATGAATATTATCAATAATACACTGTTTAAATTGTAATTTAACTCCAGCTTGACTTTACTACACCTAATTACCTGAGGTTATAAATGTAGAAGGGAATGTCGGGAGAAGTTATATAATACAATACCTTATAAACAGTGGTAAGTCTGTGAGATCTGAGGCATTCTGACAAAGGCTACATATTAATAATAGAAAAGGGGAAAGTATATTACTCTACCAAGACAAAACACAAGTGTTGAGGTCAATGAGACAAAAAGTTCCCTGGCTTTTTCCATAACTCTATCCTGGGTCTTTCTATGCTTAGCTCCATTCAGTGCTGCTATGAATCAATATTTTTTGATGCAAAGAATAATTCTGTTATTTTTATTAGTCAATATTTTTTTGTTATTGCTATTTTTTATTGTATTGCAGGTGGGCACCATTTCATGTTCCTATCTTCCCTACCATGTTCTTTGTTATTCGGTACAATGTTCATTGTTGATCATGTGATTGGTGGCAGAGTTGTCTGATATATGGTCTTTCTTGCAAATATGGAAGGGTTTTTCTCCATGGTATTACTTACATCAACGATACTGAATATAAACAAACAAAAGCTGCACAATTCGGCATTAGTTATTTAGGGAAAGACGTTAAAGGCAGTCAGGAACTTTTGGCTTTGTTTTTTTAAACTTCAGGTTTTGGTTAACATTTTGGACTTTGATGATTGTTTAACTATGCTCCTAATTTAGATATTTTCCTGTATTTTGTCTACTCTGTTTATTTTTTTAATTTTTTACATTTACATTTTTTTCTATTCAGTGCCAGGCTGTTCTCTATCATGTCAGGCAGAGTGGATGCTCTGAGGCCAGGGATCTGCGGCGGCAATTGGAAAGTTACTGGTTTGAATCCCATTAACGTCAGAAGTGACACTAGGTATGGCGTTAATCTGCAGCCAGCCCTGAAAACAGGTCCTCCAACTTGCAGGGAAAACTTGGGGGTTGGTGGCATGTTTGGCAGTCAAGTCTTCATAAAAAACTTTGCACTGTTCTAGTCTGGTGCTGAGGTGGTTCGAGTGGTGCATGCGGCAATGCATTGTAAAATGAGCGTCTGCTCCTAACCTCTCTCTCTCTCTGTCATGTCTGAAAAAATGGCATGCCACTAAGCAGCATGAGAATTAATAGCACCAGGAGAAAAATGAGTTCAAAAGGGCCCGCAAAGCTCAAAATCTTGAGGTGAGAATCATAGTCAAAAACCATAGCAAAAGACCAATGCATTGAGAATTCTCACTCATTGTTTGAAGTTTATCTTTGATCTTGGATTACACTGATTCTTTGGCCATGACTTTTATTCCATTGTGTTTATGACGTAATTTTGAATGACCTCCAGAGACACATGGCACCATGATGACTGTACCACAAAATGTGAAAACAAAATGGCAACATTATAAATATATAATATAATGAAAATAATAATTTACTTTGTTAAACATAAATCAAAGAAAGAAAATGATAATGAAACTTTAATCTCATACAGTAAAAAATTCCAAAAACCACTGTAAAGAAAAGCTCAAAGAAAAATGTATATATGGAGAAATACATTTTTAAACTTCAAAGAATCATAGCATGGTTAATTTCCTGTGTCCACTGTAATAATTTTTTGAATGAGTGTGTTAGTTCTCATAAAACATGTGTAAATCACCACACTCTTAACATCAATATACTGTTACTAAAATTATTTTGTCCTGGAAGCATCCAAATTGTAAACATTAAGGTGAGTTAAGCTCTTTAAAGACTTCAATATTCCTCTCATGTAGGTGTATACAAAAAGCTTCCTTGTATTACAAAATGATTATGTAAATTTCAGGACAGGTTGTCACTGAACCTTTGTGAATGATAGAGAGAAATGAAAGTGGAGCAGTCATGCCAAGACTACCACAGAGTTGTTGCTTTTTGATAACTGAGTGCATTTTTTATATTAGTGATAATTATTTGGAAAGATCTGGTTATATCCAGGGCGTTACAGTGGCGCAGTGGTAGCGCTGCTGCCTCGCAGTTAGGAGACCCGGGTTTGCTTCCCGGGTCCTCCCTGCGTGGAGTTTGCATGTTCTCCCCGTGTCTGCGTGGGTTTCCTCCGGGCGCTCCGGTTTCCTCCCACAATCCGAAGACATGCCTGTTAGGTGGATTGGCGATTCTCAATTGGCCCTAGTGTGTGGGTGTGTTTGTGTGTGTCCTGCGGTGGGTTGGCACCCTGCCCAGGATTGGTTCCTGCCTTGTGCCCTGTGTTGGCTGGGATTGGCTCCAGCAGACCCCCGTGACCCTGTATTTGGATTCAGCGGGTTGGAAAATGGATGGATGGTTATATCCATCCTGTGATAGCCCAGAGGCATAGTCAATACTGGATTCTTGCTTGAGCTGCTGGAATAGGCCAAAGGTTCCCATGATCCTCAAAAGAATTAGAAGGTTCAGTAAGCGAAGGAATTGTCAAATATGTGAGCATACTGAGCATTTTGCATGGTAAAACATGATGAATGATGTTGAAAGAGCCACTTACACATTTTCCTCACCTTCAGAATAATAGAACATGATCAGGAATAAGAATCCTCAACAATTCTTTCAGTGAAATGATTGGAAAATTAGTCAGACCAGGATAATACCCACTGAAGAAGTATACTGGTGTTATCCAACTCTATTTCTTGATTTCCTTTCTACTTTAGCTCATACTATCAGCTAATTAAACCGATATCCCAACATCTTTCATCTGATTTGTCTATCTACTGGCATTATATGTGTATTTACAGTATGGGCGGCATGGTGGCGCAGTGGTAGCGCTGCTGCCTCACAATTAGGAGACCTGGGTTTGCTTCGTGGGTCCTCCCTTCGTGGAGTTTGCATGTTCTCCCTGTGTCTGCATGGGTTTTCTCCAGGTGCTCCGGTTTCCTCAAACTGTCCAGAGACATACAGGTTAGGTGCATCGGCGATCCTAAATTGTCCTTGGTATGTGGGTGTGTGTGCCCTGCGGTGGGCAACCTGCCCAGGGTTTGTTTCCTGCCTTGCACTCTGTGTTGGCTGGGATTGGCTCCAGTAGACCCCCGTGACCCTGTAGTTAGAATATAGTTGGTTGGATAATAGATGGATGGATCAGTATTTATATCACAATTACTATGCAACTGTCTTCCTTATGTGCATAATTAGGCATATTTTGGAGAAAAAGTAGGGTGTATTACTATTACCAGCTCCCTCCTAACACCATATTAGAAAACGTAGATTCAAAGTATGAGTGACTGGATGGTCTTGATGAGAAATAGTAGCAAATTTTTTCTACAAAATATGAATTCCTAGTATCTTTACACAATTGCCAGAGCTAATTTGTGTACTGCAAATGATTGTAGTTTGTGTCCATCATAAGAAATATAAATGGCAAAATAAACAGGCAATACTCCCCAAATCATGGGGATCCATTGAATAAACAGCAGGTTAGTAAGCAGTGAGATCCTAATTCCTGAATAATTTTAATTTAAAAATAATTGAATATATTAAGCCTGGTGGTGGGAGCCAAAGATAATGACACCTACTTTTAAGAAAGGAGATGGAGTGGGTAGCTTTTAGTGTGTTGATTTTCTGGTGGCAATGGGGTTAAAGAGACTTGGCTAAATGATAGGCTTTTTAAAGCTGTACCTGAACTATCAGCTGACATTTCAGTTAATCAATTGCCTCTACAGGCAATCTGCTTAGGTTTTCCTCCGGGGTCTCTCATGGATTGCTGTGCAGATGCCTTTGATTGCGGTAGGTTGTGGTCTCAGCGCTGTCTTGGTTAATCAATAAAAGTCCTTCACAGAATGGAGAAATATTCTCTTAGATTACTCCCTGCCTGTTCCCTTTTATTGGCATGTACAAACCCTTCCACAATTTCAGAATTTGTTCAAGACGGCTTTCAACATGTTCTTTGAAAGAATCATGTGAACATATGCTTACTACAAAGGCACATGGTGTAAAAACACAGTTATCAAAAAAAAGATATGTGGTACACATGTACAGTGAATGGTATTGTGTTGTATTGTATAATACACAACAGTAGACAAAACTGGAATTACAGTTGATATATTAATGAAGGCTGCTGCTATGTGGTGTTGGGTGCACCTGCATATTTTTTATTTATATACATATATCTATCACGGCAAAGCTTTTATGAATTTTCAGAAAAGTAGTGTATTGCATTAATTTATACTAGCCGACACCTGCCGTAGCATACAGCGGTGTAAGAATAGGAATGGAAAACGGTGAGAATGGAATTCAGAAATCAAGAAGAAGGAAATACTTCTTGAAAGATGCAGTTGTGAATAGGTGTTTTGCTGGAGACGACAGATAATGGGTCGAAAGATCTAACCCTAGAAAAAGCCACATACAACAACAGTTTTGTTGCATGTATCTTGGGCTTCCTGGAAATGTGGATGGTAATATGATCATTTTGCCTACACTTACATTGTTATTTTCAGCCTTTGCTTGCAGTGCGTCTGAAAGTCCTTTGTATTGTTCCAAGCGCAGATCTTGTTGGTATAATCTGAGATAGTTGAGACGTGCAAACTCTGTTTTAACATACGCATCTATGACGTACTTTTGGAATAGTTTGCTGCTGGAGTGCAAAATACTAAATGTATTCATTGATAATCTGTATGCGCAAAATTGGCATTGAATAAGCCTGATTCGGCTGGCGGTTCTTTTATCAGGAATCTTTGTGCCAGCCAATGTCTCCTGTCAGGGAATAAAAGTGGGTAAACCTTAGGATCACAATTCATATTGAGCGTGGAAATCTGTTTACAGGAGTTGCCTGTGGGATAGATGCAAATGTCCCTTTTGGCAGGGGGTTCGCCATCTTCTCCGACGAAAATCACTGCAACATCGGTGTGACATGTCGGGATATTGTATTGTTGTAAATCCTGCCCTGGGTTTTCCTTGAAAACCATTCATACAGATACTGTTGGATTGGACTGAGCGATTTCGTGCATGTGTTTGTATGATTTAGCAAAGGGGTTGATGGTTCTGAGCATGGAATCTACAGTAGCTGGAGAAGTAAATTTTCGCTGCATGTAGAGTTTGCCTTATTTTTAAGCGTACTTCAGTAGCTTGCGCTGTGTCAAAAACATACAACTGTCCATATCCTGGAGAGGTAGAAGTGTTAGCATATAGTGGAGAGATTTGTTGATAAATTTGCCTGTGTATTTTAAAACAGTATGGTCCGTGGCCAGGAGGCTGCGTTATCTGTGCACCCATTGAAGTAAATGCTAGAGAAGAGTTGTATTCTCAAATGTGTTCACGATAATTTTAACCTTCAATCTCACCTTTTAACTTTAATCAGTGCAATTTATGGACTATACTTCCTAAATACCACCAACATGTGAACATTCCCACCCATGAGAAGAACACACTGGGTCATGTTTACAGCAACATACGCGGTGCATACAGGGCTGCACCCTACTTCCACTTTGGACAATCAGACTATGTCACTCTCTTCTTGTACCCAGCCTACAGACAAAGGCTGAAACAAACAAACCCTATCATTAAGCAAGTTAAACTTTGGACCCCAGAGACTGAGAGCACCCTGCAGGACTGTTTTGCTCAGACAGACTGGGATGTGTTTATTGTTGCAGCCACTCTGGAGGACTCTTCTATCAGCATACAGGACTATGCTGAGTATGTGACTGGGTACATTAGCACCTGTATTGACAACATTGTGCCCACAATACCAGTCAGGAAGTTCCCCAACCAGAAGCCCTGGATAAATAGTCAGGTACGCCACATGCTGCGTTCCCGCTCTCTTGCATTTAGATCAGACACTGAGACTGAGTACAAAGCTGCGAAGTAGGGACTAAGAAAAGCCATCACAGCAGCCAAGAGGCAGTACAGAGAGAAGCTGGAGGGCTTCTATTCTACTGCTGACTCTTGACGTATGTGGCAAGGCCTACAGCACATCACAGACTACAGGACCACCACCAGCTCAATCAGCTCCACAGACAGTCTGCCAGATGATCTCAACATTTTCTACACCCGCTTTGAGACATCCAGCAACAGCACAGAGTGGAGGCACACACACACCTGGACCACATATCCCCCCTCCCCTCCCCCAAAGGTCTCTTCAGGTCAGGTACACAAAGCACTAAGGAAGATCAACCCATCAAAGCATGTGCCAATGAGCTGGCTGATGTTCTCTGCTCCATCTTCAACCTTTCCCTCAGTCAGCGCATCGTTCCGTCCTGCTTTAAGACTATGATCATTGTCCCCCTTGCTAAAAAAAGCCCACCCACGTGCCTGAAAAATTACAGGCTGGTAGCACTCACTCCAATCATCATGAAGTGTTTTGAGAGAGTGGTGCTGGTCCACATTCAGAGCAGCATACCAGACACTCTGGACCCCATGCAGTATTCCTACTAGCCCAACAGGTCCACCGCAGATACCATCGCAGCCAAACTACATTATTCCCTCTCCCATCTGGAGAACAAAGACTCCTACATCAGGATGCTCTTTGTTGACTACAGCTCCGCCTTTAACATGGTTATCCCCCATAAACTCACCCATAAACTGTCTGCACTTGGCCTGCACCCCACCCTCTGTGACTGGCTCCTAGACTTTCTGACTAGCAGGCCCCAGTCTGTAAGGATTGTTAATAGGATGTCAGCCACCATTATCACAAACACAGGCAACCCACAGGGATGCGTTCTCAGCCCCATCCTCTACACCCTGTTCACCCAGGACTGTGTCGCCTCCCACAAAGATAACATCATCCTAAAGTTTGCAGATGACACCGCAGTGATTGAACGCATCACTGGTGGGGATGAGGCAGCCTACAGGAGGGAGGTGGACAGTCTGTCATCATGGTGTGAGGACAACAACCTCACCCTCAACACAGACAAGATGAAGGAGATGATAGTGGACATGAGGAAGGAGAGGAGATCTAACCGGCCACTGTTCAACCGAGGGCTTGAAGTGGTGAGCAGCATCAAATAACCTGGGCGTCTACATCGGTGAGGACCTCGCTTGGACACAACACCACACAGCTGGTCAAGAGGGCTCCACAGCTGCTGTACTTTCTGAGGAGGCTGAGGAAGTTTGGTATGTTGACTAAGATCCTCGGCAACTTCTACAGCTGCATTGTTGAGAGCATCTTGACCAGCTGCATCACCGTGTGGTACGGCAACACTGCTGCTATGGACCGCAAACGCCTGCAGAGAGTGGTAAAAGACTGCTGAGAAGATCACCAGGACCCCATTGCCCTTTCTGCAGAGCTTCTATAAATGCAGAGTCCGCTAGAGAACTGCCTTGCTCCTCAGGGACCCCAACCACCCCCGACACGAATTGTTCACACCTCTACCCTCAGGCAGGAGGTATAGAAGTATGCAATGCAGGACTTCCAGGCTAAAGAACTCTTTCTTTCCCAAGGCCATTAGACTCCTAAATAACTGACTGGAGTTTATAACCATGGTTCAGCTCATTCTATCTACTTCACACAACTGTATTGGACTTGTCCGTCACACACCTACCTGCGCATTACACTTTATATTTCTATTCTGTTTTTATACTTTATGCTGCCTCTGTTACTTCTTATCTATCTGCTACTTATTATTTATGTTTATCTTTATACATTGGTTTTGTCATTTGGTGTGGACAGCAAAGAAAGAATTTCATTGTACAAGGAAATGTGTTTCCTTACTGTGCATGTGACAATAAACTTTGAACTTTAATTGAATTTGCATTATTCAAGGTGAACCTGTAAGTGTAAGATAAACTAAGGATGGTGAATATGTTACAATAATAGGTGAGCTTGTAAAACCTATAATTAATATTACCAAGCAAGATCGTCTTACATTGTTAAATGTTATGTAATATGATAGGTGCTGTTAATCACAAAAACAGAGCAAGAAAGCCTTGATTGTAGAGGTACACAAGCCATTGAATAAACACAACATACCTATCACCTGCCAATTGTAACTAACTAATTCCTTGCCCATTTTTTCTGCATCTAAACAACAGGCAATGCTCCCATGTTTATGCTTATTGGCAGTAGGGCATAATTGTTAGAATGAAACAACAACAAGAATTTAACAGCTCAGACTTGTATAACATGAAAAAAATTAATGATTACAAAGATTAATGCATTTTATTAGAAAAACAATAAATTTAAATAAAGAAGCTTTGAAACTTTACCCATAGTTTCAAATTAACTTGATCTAGTTTTTATTTTTCAGAAACTTGTGTTTGAGCATTTTATATTACACGTTACTTTTTAAGTATAAAATGACACTTTTTACCATTGTAATGCTTGATATAAAAACAATAAACAAAGCACTGATTTGATTTGGAAGTAATGCTTGAAAATACAGTACAGGCCAAAAGTTTGGACACCTCCTCATTCAATGTGTTTTCTTTATTTTCATGACTATTTACATTGGTAGATTCTCACTGAAGGCATCAAAACTATGAATGAACACATGTGGAGTTATGTACTTAACAAAAAAAGGTGAAATAACTGAAAACATGTTTTATATTCTAGTTTCTTCAAAATAGCCACCCTTTGCTCTGATTACTGCTTTGCACACTCTTGACATTCTCTTGATGAGCTTCAACAGGTAGTCACCTGAAATAAAACCATTTCTGCAATATCCTTCTGCAAATTTTTGTATACGCTTATACGGTGAACTGCTATAGCGAAACAATGAAATCACAAGTGCACAAACACATAGATCCTCACGCTACGGGAGAACAAGGAACACTGCAGCGTCAGCTTGGGTGAATCCCCGAGTCGAGGTGGATTGGGAAATGCGTCACGCATAACCACAGCCTGGCTCGTGGCTCGTTACGAGCCAATGCTCGTATTTAGCTCCAAATTTTTCGCTCATACTTTCCTCTTATCTTGAATTTCTCGTATACAGAGGTGATCGTATCTAGAGGTTCCACTGTAATTATATTAAGAAATAATAATAATTTATCCCCTGTAGCCCTGGAATCGGTCTAATCGCTCTTCTCTGAACTTTTTCCAGCACTGTTATGTCTTTTTCGTAGCCTGTAGACCAGAAACCTCACAGCAGTACTCTAGCTGAAGCCTCACCAGTGCATTATAAAGTTTGAGCAGCACCTTCTTGGACTTGTACTCTACACATCATGCCATATAACCTAACATTCTGTTAACCACCTGTGACAGATAGGGGTCGTTGTTGACCCCTGAATGCTCAGACCACACATCAGACACCAGGTAAAACTTCAGAAATGAATTTAATTTCTTGAATAATGTGCACAAAGCACCTCCACCCCCAAAATACTCTCAATATTAAATCAATAATCACAATAATGCAATCAATAACCACAATACCTCCACTCCCAGCAGCTCCGTCACCCTTCCTCCCAACTCAGCTCACTGCTGGGATCTCCCACAGTCCTTTTATACTCCTTGACCTGGAAGTGCTTCTGTTCCTCAGTCCACGTGATTTCATTGGACTTCCAGGTCAGGTGAAAACTCCTTGTTTTCTTCAACCCGGAAAATACAACTCCCTGTTCTACCCTGCATCATCCCCTGGCGGCCCCCACGGTATCCAGCAGGGCTGTGAAGTAAAACTCCAAGGTCCATGATGCCCTGCTGGAATTTGAGGCGCCTCCATGTTGCAGGGAGGACTCCATCCAGCGGCGTGGGGGTATTGGCCGGGATAAACTGCCAGCCATATACCACACTCCTTAATGGCTTTTTAACATTGTCTGGTAGATCATGGTAGTGTTGTGTCAACTACAACCAAGAACAATTAATTCTTCTGTAGACAATATGAACTACTGAGCTTCTTACACCCAGTAGATGGTTTTATATATCTGGCATGTGTGCTTTATGACTGCTGCTGCTGCAAAAAAAAAAACAATTTTGATTTAAAGTTAAGATGTGCTTTAGTGTTATGAGTTGAACCATTATCAGGCTGAGTGGTAGTAACCCAAATTGGCTGTAGAAGTAGAGATCACCACTGCTGATGTTGATATACAGTATTTAATATTCTTGTCTTCTCATATGTTTACCACTAGTACTCTTTGTCTGCACTCCCAGAACAATGCATTGTAACTTGACTATGGCATTCTACTCTAAAGAGCTGGGTTTATGTCCTTTTGAAAGGAGCTGTAAGCTTTGAGTTACAAAGGACAGAATATTATGCAAAAGGTAGAAACCAATTTCAGAGAAATCTCTGGTGCATCATGGGTCACACAAACTCACGCAACACTACATCAGACAAGTTTAGTATAGCCAGTTAATCTAAACTAGGCATCTTTCGGATGTGATTGAAAAACTGGTATTACCAGAAAAAATCTATGTGGACACAGGAATAAATTAAAAATACTACACTAGTGATAAAGCTTGAATTCAAACCTGATGTTCTAGAGCTGTGAGGCTGTAGAACTAACCACCAAGCCACCATACTTCCCAAAATGTAAGTCATGTTGAAAAATGAAAGTTACATTAAAAACATTGTTTGCACAGTAAGGTGATGTGGTGGTAGTAGCACTGCCTTACAAATCCAGTATCCTGCCTTTGAGTTCTGTGTCTGGCTGTTTTCAGTGTCTAGTCTCATGGTGTTTGTGCGAGTTACTTTCTGGGTGTTACAATTTGCCTCCCAGTCCCTAAATACATGCTAATTTGGTTTGATTGGTAGTACCAAATTGGCCCTGTCCATTTATGAATGAACTCTGTGATGGACTGGCTACTTGACTTGTTTCCACTGCCACTTTCCAGTACCCACAAACCTGAATTGGGTTAAGGGGGTTTGATTTATGTTATGTTGTTGTTCTTAAGTCCTTATGTCTGTGCCTATGTTGAAATCCTGGAATAAATCTTAGAAAAGAATGCATTGGGTCTCTGCAATGTTTATGAAAGAATTTAGAAAATAGTACTGTTTTACCTTTACTATTGTTTAGTTATATATTAGCTTTATTCATAAACTGCAAGGAACGATAGAAAATTGCTTAAATGTTTAATGCCTAATCCATTATTAAAATGTCCAGTAATTGAAATTCTGTAAAACAGCACAAAATTAAATTTATATCACAGCCCAACTGCTGAAAATGATGTATTATTGTATACAAAATTTACTGCACTTATGTTAGCATGTGTAACAGGAATAATCTCTTTATCTTGATTTTCATGGATCTTTACTTCCTGTTTTAATTTTCTGCATGATCATATTGTGAAGTGTAGAAATAAAAACAAAAACTGTCAAGGACAGCTTGGCAACCAAATTAAATTTCAAATTGCTGGGGTTTTGTTTCTCATTGGGTAAAAGTTCTCAGGATCATGCTGACAACTGTTATGATCTGCCCAGCTGACTAGACATGAAAAGCGGGTTTAGGTCTCAAAGCCTAAGACTAAAATCACTTTGGCCCCAATCTTGAGAAGCAGACTTCATGGTCTGCATAGGGCCAAATGCAGTTGCGGCTTAAAAAGCATTAAAACCTCACAAGCAGAGAACACACATGCTATATATCTAAAGCAATATCCATCAATCGTGTTTCAACTCCAGAGCAGTACATGCAAAACCAGAACTTAAAATGAACAGTATAGTTAAATAACAAACTTCAAGAGGGAGCTGAACAACAGAAATTTTCTGTAATGCAGTAACACTAGCACTAAGGCTTTCTCAGACTTACTATAGTCCTGAGGATGGTCCCACAAGTATAACATTAAGGGTTCTAAACATTAAGAGGACAAGGAAAATAACAAACAGAATAAACTGACTTGTAATGTTTAAAGTTTAGGTCAGACTCAGTAATTACCTCTAAATTCTTTACCTCCATCTTGACTTCAAAGCCACTATATTCATGTTTGCCAATAAGTGAGATTTCTGTGTTCTCCTTATTTAGTTTGAGAAAGTTACTATTCAGAAGTACAAGTAAGACATTGGACCAGGGAGCCAAGAGTGTCAGGGTCATCAGATGACATTGATTTAAAAAAAGCCGTGTATCATCAAAAGCCTTTGTAACTCACCTTGTGCTTTGAGATAATCTGACGTAATGGAAGAATGTACATTGAAAAAAGCAGTGGACCCATAATAGATCCTTGTGGTACGCCATATACAATATCTTGGGTGCGAGTACAATCACCTAACTAATGAATTTTCTACCTTTTAAGTATGACTGAAATCAGCTGAAGATGCTGCTAGAGAGGCCAACCCATTGTTTAATGTGATTTATAAGAATACTGTGGTCTATGGTGTCTAAGAGAACTGTGATTTATTCTAATATCTGACTGAAACTTGTAAAAATAGAATGTTAAATCAAGTAATCATTTAGCTTTTTAATTACTGTTTTTTTCTAGAATTTTACTTAATTGGTCTAAATTGGCCTAAAATTGTCAAAAAGAGAGGAGTTGAGACTGTACTACATGTACAGTCAATGTACCCAAGGTGATGTTATAGATTTTGTGCCTTTATGTGGGAGTTCCACACATGCAAGATGTGTTACATATGCAGTTTAAGGTATAATAAATCAAGGAGGGGGGGCTGGTTGCCCCTTGAGGTTATGCTCATGCACTGTATACAGTGTTCATTACTAACCCTCTATTCTTTTTTCTGTTCTCTGTACCTGGATTTGGCACTTGGTGCCATTGCTCAACTTCCAAGCTGCTTTCCTGCCCATGGAAAAAGTCATATGAGACACTGAGAGTATTGTAATTATCAAATGGAAAAAATCTGTCATCAGATTGGATGGCCTAATACAGACTCTACTAGAATGCGTAGGAGGGGATGGACGGTTAGTTACCTGAGATCTACAGGACTGTGACTGTGTCTGATTTTGTCTGTTATAACAGACTGTGAACCCCCAGGGGATGCTGCTGACTGGAATTGCTTTTTTTTCCCCTTTCCTCTGTTGTCAACTGGCCATAATTCAATAATTAATTAATGGCCAGATATTATTGGTTCCTACTTATGTTAATCAGTCTTTACTTTGTTTTCTGTTTCTCTTTTTGTGAACTAATTCTGTATTTGGTGGTTTGTAAAATCTACACTTGCATTTTACCAGAGAACTAGTTACAGTGTTCTAAGCCTGCACTCGGTGAAGAGCACTATACAAAAATATACTGAATTGATTTTGAATATGTAAAATAGAGAGCTACAGAATAAACTTGGAACCACTGCAAAAGTTTGAATAAAACATAACAATTTCATTATATATCAGGGATCTAACAATAAGTATAATATTTTTTTACAAATACAACAAACAAAGAATACAGAAGAAGATTGCTTTCTAACTCAGTTAAAATCTGTCTACACCACAACGACATGACTAGCAGGTAAAATGCAAGAAGACAGCTACAATATTATCTGTTCATTTTCTAAAGACAGTTAAACTAAGCTTAAGATCATAGAGTTCTGCAGTCACTGTGACTGATTTTTTACAATAAATGAAAGATTTTTTACAATAAAAGACCACTAGGTGGCAATAAAAGGAGAACCCGTCAAAATCAGCAAATGAAACTCTTCACCTACAAGGCAACACAAATAGTTTAAAGTTAATTTCAGGCTGAGAAAAAGAGAGAAAACTTTGAATTAACTTTGACATATTTTCCTTTTGCTGATTCAGCTTTTGTTTAACTCCTGTTAAGCTGTAAGATCCATTTTGGAAGACACCAAGCTCTTGATTTCTAGATACTGCCAGCAGCTGTATATTCAGAATTTTGCAGTCCTCTGTGAGCATGCAGGGATGAAAGATGAATCATTAAGACAAGATTCATTCCTTCACTGAAAGCAACTGCTTTCCAAATACTCATTTACTAGACAGTTCCCTCCTTCCTTGCCAATTACTTGTTCCCACATGCAGTAAAACCGTTTTCATTGACCTTCAATTTCTCCTTCACTTGCATTTCTTCTTTAGATGTTAGCAAATCTTATCCTGCCATCATCTTGCTTAAACCCCGGAAAGGGTTCTAGAGTCTCACACAGCCTACTAAAAGAAACTGGACCAATTTAGAGATGCCAATTAACCAGATTTAGGATGTAAGATAATACTGGAGCACAGACAGTGACCAGGAATCAAATCTACATCTCTAGGACTGTGAGGAACCAGCACTAGGCAATGTGCTACCACACCACATAAAAAATAACTAATTGTCATTATTACATGTAAGGTTATTTTGGTAAGTGAGAATTTAAGTAAAACAGCTGGAAATGTGAGAGGAGCATAAAAATAGAAGAAGGGGTAATTATATTTGAAGAGGAAATTTTCATCATTAAATTTCCTTATCTCCCTGAGTTAATGAGGCTGTGTCATTGTGCCCCTCCTCTTCTTTTGTCAGTTTTCTTGCTCACGTATAAGAAATGGCATGCCACAACCAGTCAATGGACTTTCTCATCATCAACTCTCTTGGTGCTTCGGGCATGTACGTTTAGAGAAAGGGAAGCTTTGAATGAGATAGCAATAAGAAAGCGCTGTCCACTAGGCTGGAAACAAAGCAATTTTTCGGACCTTGCAATTCTCTGCGTGAGGCTGCGAAGTGTAACTGCAGATCATGGTGGATATTGTGCCCTAAAGAGCAGCTCACTGCTGCAGGGCCTGACATCCATTAGAGAAACAGCATGATCCGTGTAAGCATCTCACTTAGGGTCTCATGGCACCGTTGCACCCTGCGGCGCAGGAGATTATTATTGTAGAAATAAAATCCAAATATTGGAAATGCCAAAGGCCTTGGGGGCTGTGAGCCACTATGAAGACATTAGTGTCATGCCCCTGCAAATTAAGAAGCCTGACAGCACCCCCCTGGGAGAGCTCTGACAGTAATGGGCGAGACAACAGCACGCAGGTACATCTGGAGTCAGAGGCTTTTTGTTCAGCTTCATGTATTCATTTAGGCAAGCAATTTGGAGGTGTCAGTCAAGTCAGGGACTTCCAACTGCATGAGTGTAAATTGCTGAGAAAAACATAAATGCCGGGGGTGTCTAACCAAATCAGTAAGCTGTCCCAGGTGTCTTCTTGATATTTTTTCATATTAAGCATTGATTTGGGGAGAAAACAACAATTAGATACATTTTCTTATTTCCTGGCAGCTTCTCTCACGTCATGGGACACGTATAGTGTTCATGTTTGCTGTCACTCAGGAGGACGCTGTGCTAAAGGAGGATTGTTTAAGGCTTCACAATTCTGATTTGAGCGTTGACAGGAGTTTTTCATTTTGTTAGCAGTTTAGTTTCAATTTACCCTATCACATTACATGTCCATCCACCCAGTTTCTTTACACAATTGTCAGTTGTCAATGCTGGTAACAATGGGTACAAATCAGGCACATATTCTGAATTGGTCCAAAACAAGACATTAACAAACACAATCAGCCTATTAGTTTAGTGCTAAATGGGACAGGAAAATGGAGTGCTACCTGAAGGGAAGTACATTCAAACAGCAACTGGAAATCTAACCAAGTCCAGGTACTGTAAGGCCTCCATGTGAGCAGGCAATAGTTGAAATGCTGAATTATTTAATTTTTTCTTCCTAAAGAGACAAGTGAACCATGTGTGGAAGCATGAATGCATTTTTAAGAAATCCACCCATCTATTTTATATTACTAGTCTATCCCAACAACAATTAGCACATGGAAGAAACTAGACATGGACTAAAAGCCAATCTGTAATAGAGCACACTCATAAATGCACACCCAAGTTAAATTCAGTCACTTAACAATTTCTGAGATGCAGGTGAAAAGCCAAAGCAGCTCAAGAAAACCAACACAGACATGCAGAGAATTTCATTCAAACAGGACAAAATTCCAACCCAGGACTCTGGAGCGTAGTTGTACAATGCTACCCATGAAGAAAAATAAAATAAAGTGTGCAAACATTTAACTATAGTTCAAGTGTTTGACATTGCCCCAGTATACTTATATAATGGGTTAAGGTAAGAAAGAAAATATTTATGTGCTTTTAATATGTTGACCTTTATGTCAATGCAGGCTGAAATGCAAGTGTCCTATCCATCATCTTCACTACCTCGCTATCAATTTTTCTCCTCTTATGAGTCAGCAATTTGTCCTTTGTACATATGATTGGATTTCATAATTACCATAATTCCTCTCTGGGTTGGATCCATGAGAGATCCCATACTACTTCTGTTGTGTTTCCTAATTTATTGTGGGTTCTTGATTTGATGATTAACCTCACATTAATAAGCTGGGTGGCTTGCTATATAATCTATTGAACCTCTGTTCATAATGAAACTTTTCAAGCTCCATAAACTCTCTATGTTAAGTAAAGTAAACTGTAATATACATACAAAATTTTTCAAATATCTACTCAGCTGCTTTGGAGAGATGCATGGTTTTTATGGGGATGGCCCTTACATTGCAGCTTCTCAATAAAATTCCTAAAACTCCATGAAGCCTATATTTTAAACTGTCTGAACAATAACATAAATACAAAATCTTATGAAAGCAGACAGGATTTTTGTATTGTTCCCTCATCAAAATGCCATCATTTCCACTGAATGACAAAAATAACATGTAACTTTCAGTTTAAATAGAGTCGAACTTAAATAATATGCCAAATTCATTAGCGTCAGCTGCACTGTTTTGACATAATAACACAGTTTTGGTTTTGTAAAAGCTCCCCCTCCATTAAAAACTAATTTCTCAATGGAACATATGAAAGGCCTTAAAATCTAGGTTGTAGTTGCGTTTACCCAGAATTACCAAAGTTCAGCAGCTCTAGTTTGCAAATGGGATTCAGCGAAGGCTTGACGTGTTGAAATAATTCCACAGACAAAATATCTTCGCTTTTAAAACTTTAGTAAAAATTCAAAGTATAACAATTTACATAGAAAAAGAGAAAACTGATAAAGAAAGAAAAGAAAAGTTCTTGTTAAGAAAAGTTCTGTTTACAGCTTAACATTCTTATGGTCTTTTGGACCCTGCTAGCACTGGGACTTGTTCTAAACAACACCTGACTCAATGTACACATTGTTTCTTAGTTATAGCAAGAAAGTTCTATCTCATATTAACTTACAGGGGCTAAAATACTATACCATTGTTTATGGCTATGACTAAGCCATCACTAATATGAATTTCACTTAACTTAAAGCATTACCAACCAACAAGCATTCGCTCGTAGAGTGCGTTGCCGCACCCACTACACGACGAAACAACTCGGGATCCCAGTTGGCAACCCCCAGGCAGACATGCGGTCTAGTCCCACCCATCCGGAAATAACCCTCTATCTGTCACAGCAAGATGTTACTTGGGCGACCCCTTGGCCTGGTCCAGCCACTTGCGTTCCCAACAATGAGGATCTTACAAGCTGGATCAACCCTCGGGGAAACATGCCACATGGCCGTAGTGCCGTAACTGACGCTCCCTCACAATGCAGGTAATGTGCCTCATTCGGGACTCCATGAGCAACCGCTCATTTGACACAAAATTAAACCAACGGTATCCAAGGATTTTCCGGAGAGACACAGTACCAAAGGAATCCAGTCTTCATCTGAGGTCACTGGATAGCGTCCATGTCTCGCAACAATATAGCAAGACAGGAAACAAGTCTAAAGACTTGGACCTTCATCCTTTTGCATAGATATCAGGAACACCACACACCCCTTTTCAGCGACCTCATGACCCCCCATGCTCTCCCAATCCGTCTACTGACTTCATAGGAAGAGTCACCAGAGACATTAATGTCACCGCCAAGGTAAGTAAACCTCTCAACAAGGTCGACGCTCTCTCTGCAGACAGACACACTGCTGATGGCTGTGCACAAGAGGTCATTAAAGGCCTGGATCTTGGTTTTTATCCAGGGCACTCCCAAGCCCAGACACTCAGACTCCTCGCTCAGTCTCTCGAATGCCCTGTTCAGAGCCTCCATTGACTCGGCGAAGATCACAGGATCGTCAGCAAAGTCAAGATCTGTGAATCTTTCTTCACCAACAGATGTCCCACAGTCACTGGACCCCACGACCTTGCCCAATACCCAGTCCATACAAGCAATGAACAGAGTAGGAGGAAGAACAAACTAACAATATGCATGCAAAATTCTATACATTTGGACTGATGCATTATTTTGCCACAATTACAACCATCTATCAAAATGAAACATTTAAAACTGCATGTAGTCTGGAATTTAAATTAATTCAGATTAATTATGCATGCAAAATTTCACTAAGATTGATTTGAGTTTCCCTCCTATTAACCTCTTCCTGTTTACATTTTTGAAACATCATATAGCCTATATTTCTATTGTACCAACAGCAACCTACATACAAAATTTTGTGATAACCTGTTCAGCTGTTTTTGCTTGGTTGAGTAAACAGAAAAATACAAGATGAGTGATGAATCGAAATCTTTTGTGAGCTAAACAGATAAATAACATCAAATGAAGCCAAACAAACACAAAGGGCAGACAGGGGGTATCATGATTTTTTATATAGATGTACAAACTATGCATTCCTGTGTACATAAATACAGGCTCCCTTTCTTATTTCGTTACTTCTCCTGATTCTTCTCTAAGATTCTACCCTAACTTTCTCGCAGCCAGTGAGAATTTGACTTGCATTACTTTCCTACAGTCATTTATGTTTCGAGAAAGGTTTTTAGCAATTAACAGAATGCAAGTCATTAAAAGGCCTGCAGCTTCTAAACAGTGAATCCTCTTGGGGCTCCATATACTAAATATTTTTTATCTTATTGACTACCATGGCTGGCACTGTGTAAGAGTATTGCAGGACTTTACTGTGTCAGCCAAAGAAAACAGAGGCTAGTACAAGACAGATTTGCAATGTTTTTACCCTCATACCTTGTGCAACTCGATATTTGTTCCCCACATCAGGTTCTAGTAAAATTCTCCTCCCCCAATATGAAAAGAAGAAAATAATAAATTGGGAGGCCATTCAGACCATTTTGCAGTATTTCCACCGTTCTCTGTGAAATGATGGGCATACTTATTTCTAATTGTGCTTTCCCCAATATTAGCTTTGGGTCTCCACAAAAGACCACTCAAGAAAGATTCATACATTCTTTTTAAGTCTGAGACTTCCATTCCCAAAGTGCCTTAAACGAACAGTAAAATAGAGTCATAGCACAGCTGAAACAAAATTCATGGATCTGATCTCGTTCCAGTGTGGTGTTGAGGTGTCACCTATAGCACTCGGGTCCAGGTGGTTTGTCACGTGGTGGGTGCAGCAATGTTCTATCAGTGCTTTCTCCAAACCCTTACCTTACCTTATCCGATTTGAGTGCAGCAGGAGAACAATTACAGTACAGGAAACAAAGCAATTGACAAATGTCTGCTCCACATGGATTCCTTAAAAGGTCCTGTGTACCTTCTCTAAGCTGGCCTGCATTCCTATAAGTACAACATTCATTGGCTTTCGAGCCTCTGTTCTGGTCTCTGCATTAATGTTGATCTTCCTCTTACAAGACAGTACATTCCTACTACTCTTTGGCATTTTCCAAGCCCTTCTAATGGTCAGCATTTTAAAGTCCAGTGACTCTGGGGTGAAGTCTAGGATGACCTGTTATCCTTATTACACCTCTAAGTAAAGGGAAAGGACAGAATTGATTTCCTGATTTAAGGCTAAAGCCCCCTAATTATTCAGCCTCCAAGCTATCCACTATTTAAGGTGCATCCAGACTCATAGGTTACAGAATTTGAATATGGAGTGTTTCATGTTCTTCCAAAGAGTACTGTTAGTCTCTCACATGTCATTTGTGTCACTGTCACCCTCCCTTTCCTGGATCAACGACCAACATATTAAATGATGCCACTCCCGAGTTCCACTTCATAATGCTTATATGATAGATAGATAGATAGATAGATAGATACTTTATTAATCCCAAGGGGAAATTCACATAATCCAGCACATAATCCAGCAGCAGTATACTGATACAAAGAAACAATATTAAATTAAATAGTAATAAAAACGAAAAAAATTAAAATAAAATTAATGTTAGCATTTACTCCCCTGGGTGGAATTGAAGAGTCGCATAGTGTGGGGGAGGAACGATCTCCTCAGTCTGTCAGTGGAGCAGGACATTGACAAAAGTCTGTCACTGAAGCTACTCCTCTGCCTGGAAATGACACTGTTAAGTGGATGCAATGGATTATTCATGATTGACAGGAGTTTGCTTAATGCCCGTCGCTCTGCCACAGATGTTAAACTGTCCAACTTTACTCCTACAATACAGCCTGCCTTCTTAACAAGTTTGTCCAGGCGTGAGGCGTCTTTCCTCTTTATGCTGCCACCCCAGCACACCACCGTGTAGAAGAGGGCACTCGCCACAAGGTCCTGGTACCACATCTGCAGCATCTTACTGCAGATGTTGAAGGATGCCAACCTTCTCAGAAAGTATAGTCTGCTCTGACCTTTCTTACATAGAGCATCAGTATTGGCAGTCCAGTCCAATTTGTCATCCAGCTGCACTCCCAGATATTTAAAGGTCTGCACCCTCTGCACACAGTCACCTCTGATGATCACAGGGTCCATGAGGGGCCTGGGCCTCCTAAAATCCACCACCAGCTCCTTGGTCTTGCTGGTGTTAAGGTGTAAGTGGTTTGAGTCGCACCATTTAACAAAGTCTTTGATTAACTTTCTGTACTCCTCCTCCTGCCCACACCTGATGCAGCCCACAATAGCAGTGCCATCAGCGAACTTTTGCACGTGGCAGGACTCCGAGTTAGAACTTATTCTCTTTTCTCTGATCTATAAGCAAAATATCCTTCTCCTAGTTGAAAAATTACACTTTAAGGTGGCATAGCCCCCTGCAGGCAGGCTATCATGAAAAAACACATTTAATAAATAAAGGAAACATTGTCTATGTAATAGTCCTATTAAATAAATAAATCTTTTCTGCCATGCAACATTATACCAAAGGATTCTAAACTGGCATCTAAAGAAAAGGGCAAAACAAACTAAAAGTGTCTAGACAGGCAAAAGTCCATACATCAATCATCATTCTATCTTCCTAACCAGCTTATTTAGAGCAGGGTCGTAGGGACAGACAAAAGTCAAAAGCATAAAGTATTCCTTAAGTTAAATTGCTTAAGAAGCTAATTTTGTTAATTATTTTTACAAAATGTGAACAAATTACTAAGCCCACCGATTTCCTTTATATAAGGTGGCCTACAAGAGATCCCACAGTGTTGTGCAGCGTCAGAGTGATTCTTTTAAAATCCTTTGCAAGCTCTGTCTTGACATCTATATAAATTAAGTAGCACTAATTGGAAATGATTAAACTTATTGAGTTGACAGAAATTAACATTCTCTGATAGGATAGTTCTATAATAGAAGTTTTAATTCTGGATTTGTCTTTGCATAATGGTGTTCCCCTGATTTTACTTGATTCATCAACAATTTACAGGTGAGGCTTTCCAGTAAAGTCACTTTCATCTCCACTGTTTTCAAAAAATACAATGTTGAGTGTCAGTTGGTTGTTAGGCCATCATGAATAGAATGATTTCAAGGCAACATGACTTAAGTATATGGACCTAGGTTAAAGGAGAGTGGCACTATGCTTAGAAGAAAAATGTTGTGATGATGTTAGTGGTGGAAAATGATGTCTGCTGTGCCATGGTATAATCACTTGGGTGAAAAATGTGGTGACTGGAACAGCCATGGTGTATGATTTTCCATATTGTCATGCTGTTCATTGACTATTGACATCTTGAGAGAGGGGCCATTGAAATTCATAACTTACAATAAGATGAATGTGATCATTCAGAATTGTTTTGAGTACTTTCCTCGTCTTCTTGTATTTCCTTGTCTCATACCATAATCATAATAGACATCAATTAGAGCCATCCACATTAGAAGACAAATACTGGGGCCAAAAGACTTCTTTTGTTATATGCTACACACATACATACCTGCTTATTGAGATCAAAGTGAAGATGACTCATCTCATCAAATCTATTCTTTTCAGTGCTCTGTAATCCATTGTTGTGTTATTTGCATCACTTTACTCCTAAAGGCGTATTTAATCAAAAAAAAAAAATGATATAGGTTTAAAACCCATCGATAGTATCTGGTCTGCAGTGTTCCTAATGAACTGTTTTTGCCAAAACTTTTACAGTCAGATGTTCAAATGTTGCTTGTCTATTGGTTTCCCATGACCAGGACTAGAACATGATGGTCTGTGTTCATTGTGTTCATTGTTCAGCTATCTGGAAATTATTTGTTTTTTTCATGTATTTGCTTGGTGGATTAAAAAAAATCCATAAAAAATTGTAAGCCCCTTATCCAGGTTTACTTCAAACTACTCCAGTCCCAAGTGGAAAACAATGAGTGCTGAAAATGGATGGATGCATCAATTCAATTACAGGTAATGCTGCAATTTTTAATCTATATGTATAAAATAGTAAGTTGTTAGTTTGTGGTCTGTTTTTCTGCTTCTTTGTTCACCAATCATGCAAAAATGCCTCAACCGATTTTATGAAAATCTTAACTGTGTGTTGTCATTGGTCCAATGTAAAATATATATGATATATGTTATTTTGGCAAATGGGCTTGTAATTAAGGAGGGTCAACCCAAAAAACAGCATGTGGGGACTACAATTCCCACAGGCACAGGAGAGTACTGAGGCTGATGGAAGGATACCTTTACCAGTGTAATCAAAGTTTTTTATCGACAAAAGCATCTCGTTTAAGACTGTTTTCTTCTCCATTAATTTGGATAACAATTTCATTGTCTCGCTGAATTGTCTAAGACAATGTCATTTTGTCTTATCATGTGCTATGTTTAGCTTTGTTGAATTTGAAAAAGACAGTTTTTCAGTCATTTACTTTCATCTAGACCCTTATCTGAGAATTAGAGTAGTCTAAAAGAGGTACAAGGTGTTTCCAAATTCTTAAACAGCAATGTCCCTTATTTTCAAAAAGGTATAAAATGTATAAAACATATAAAAGGTGTGCGTCTCACACACATATGGTATTCCGAGACTCGCATATGATTTGAAATGCTGCACTCTGGACACTGGCTGTAAAAACGTATAAAACGTATAAAACTAAATACCCTTGTAATGAGTCAAATTGCATGCAAAATGAAGTCTCACATCATTTTTGTGAAATTGTATATGGAAGGAAATGCATCTGTTTTTCTCTCCACTGCCAATTATTTCTTGCTGTTATATTATATGCAGTTTTGGAAAATGAATGGATGGATATTATATATAACCAACCAATTGAAATTTGGCCTGATGGACAAGGGCAGTGGCGGCCTGCTCCATGTTGGTGAAACATGCAGATAAATATTTCTTTATGCTATATATCCATGACAATAACCATTAAATGAATTAATGACTGTACGTTTTTTATTGAAGTAAACCTTTTTAAAAAGCTAATTCTGTCATACACCTGCTCATTGTTGCTAAGTACGATAGACATAAGCCTTGATGTAACAGAATGAAACGTGATTTTTAGTGTATACCAAGTAGCTGTTCATAATATGACAGAACAATAAAGACTGAGGGCAACATTGATAACTTTGTTACTCTGTAGTCATTTATTCAAGTCCAAATGTGTTTTTTAGAATTTTATGCTTTGATGCCAATACAATATTGTGATTTAAAACAATTTTAGATGAACTGGTTCTGACTTGTCCTTGTAAGATTATCGAATACCACCATTAATCCTGTTTCATTTGATAATAAGGATTTCTGCGGGTCTGTATCGAAGGAGTGACATTTCATAGAAGTGACATAACAAAGGAGTAATATAAATACCGTATTAAAGGAGTGACATTTTATTGGAGTGACATAACGAGTCATCTACCACACACAGCTGAAAGTACGCTTGCCAAAAAAATCGTTGTCGCCTCACCTACCACACACAACTGAAAGTACGCTCACCAAAAAAATCGTTGTCGCCTCACCTACCACACACAACTGAAAGTACGCTTGCCCAAAAAATCGTTGTCGCCTCACCTACCACTTGGATGGTTGGTTGGATGGTTGTCACTCCTTTAAAATTTATATCTGAGGTTTCACTCCTTTGTGATGTCACTCCTATGACATGTCACTCCTTTGAATAGGACCGATTTCTGCAGTAATGTTTGTGAACTTCATTCCACCCCAGTCCAACATGCTTTCTGTGGTCCATTAACTAGTTTCAATGGCTTCCTATTTTCCATTGTCTGTGGCAGGTGTGCGTCTCACACACATATAGTATTCCGAGATGCATATGATTTGAAATGCTGCACTATGGACACTGGCTGTAACCTAGAAATACATGAGGGGGTCGGGGGGTCATTACTTATAATGTTCATTTTTGTTTATTGTAATTAGCATGACTTCCTGGAGTTTAGTGTCACTTATTATAGAAAGAGGTCGTTTCTATCTGTGTCTTTATTATTTTTATTAATCCAGATTGTGATTTGTTGCAACTTATGTTGTGAAGTGTGAGTGGAATTGCTCCAATGGTTCCTGCAGAGAGGAATAGTAGATTCCTGGGCAAGGTAGCTGTAAGTACAAGCAAGTTTCTTTTGGTTTCTGTCTGGTCGATTGATGAGTGAAGTGGAGGAGGGAGAGCAGGCTAGTCGCTTGTCATAGGAGAGCTTGTGACGGCATGTGGGTTGCATAATTGGGGTGGAATGAAGCTCCTGGTAGCCTGTATAACCTTGTAAACATTCTATATAGTAGACCATAGTGTCTCTGAGTGAATCAGCATCCAAGATTTTGATTATTTTTAATACATCCAGGTAGTTAGTCGTGTGGTGGGTGCGGCAACGATATTACCCGTTGACTGGATTTGAATTTGGGTAAGAATCTTGGATTTTTGTTCTGTTTATTTTTTTATGTCTTGCTGCACAAGAAGAATAATTTGGGTTTTACGTACATTTTTCACTTGAGGATTTTTTTTCACTGTAACTGTATATTACTGCCAGATCTGTGAGTTCCTTTTAATGACCATGGAATAAATCTGCCTTTTTTATATACATCTGCCATCTTTATTACAACTCTTTGACACCCACAATCCTGGTTGGTTATGATCTTCTAGCAGGACATCTGCTCAGAGAGGTGGTCTGTGACACACTAAACCAGGAAAAGAGAAGAACAGTGTCTGTGCTTCCAACCCAACAAGGAGTTCCAGCAGTTATTGAATTTAAACATCAAATTCTTGACTTGTGAGATTAGAGAAAGTGACAGTTAGAGAGTGTAGGTGATGAACCCGACACTTGTCTTTCAGCTTGAAATGAAAAAAGGATCAACATTTAAATAACATTTAAATATTTACTTTCTTATCTCAATCTTTATACAAATATATCAAGGCAATGTTGAATACTTCAGCAAGTAATTAATATGTTTTGTATAGTATTCTACATTTAATATGAAGCAAAGCTCTTCCTGAAAATGAAGCTATTCAGAAATATGAAGCCTTATGTTTGAACCCAAGCATATTGCTTTCACATATGTATCTTGTTAATAATAGTAACAATCAAATATTATAGCTAATAACATATTTCAAAGATTTTTGACATCAGATTAATACATGCTGGTATGAGCAGTTACCGGATTTTAAAAAAGATTTAAAACGTTTGCCACTAATTTGTGTGTGCTTGCACATGTATGGACTTCTGTGCATGAGTGTGTCTGCTTGTTCATGTTTGTGCAGGTCACTGTTGTTTGTCTCAGGCCCCATTCACATTAATAAGTTTTCATTTAAATATGTATACAGTTGTCTCTGTTTTGGCCTTTTTTTACCCCGTCATTTTTGACTCCTGAAAACATAGACTTTTAAAAACGTTCTCCAGATCTGTATGCTTCACAAAATGTAGTGTCAGCATTTTGGTGTGGATAAGCAAAGTTTTTCAAAAACAATACTCTGATTGTGCTCTGATTAGTTTTTGCTTATTTTGTGGCCCTTCCCTGATTGGATTCTGCTCATTATAATGTCTTGTTTACTAATTGTTCACCCTTCACAGAACCAAAACATTATCCAGTATATTGGCATAAGAGCTGCGATATATGGTGCTTGTTGTGCTGTTTACCCATGTGCATCTAAACTGCGTTTTGTAAGGTTTTAATCCTTTATATTACTTGCCGGTCAATAGAGTTTTGCAATAAATCATGTGCCTGACAGAATCACCTTTGTATGAAAAATTCAGAGCCCTGTAAAAACTATATTGTAAATAGCTCTTTTGACAGCCTCTAAACAACATTTATTACCTAAATGTAATTATTTTGGTAGGGTGGAGTGTATTCTGCAGAAAAATTAGTAACAAACGCCCTTAACAAAGTGGATATGTGTAGAACGTTAATGTAGACCTTTTTTCTTTCAGAGAATGGAAGAACCAAATCTATTGTGAAATGTACTCTAGGAACATTAGCAAAATAAGAATGACAATAGTGACCTGGATAATGTATAACCCAGTCTTAACAAATGGAACAAAGGAATGACAGAGGAAGGTATTTTAGTTGACATCAGTAATGTAAGTGCCCATATTAGGATTCTTTTCCTTGAAAGTCACTTAAGATTGGTTAAAAATTCATATAATTAGTCAGTCACTTCATGTCACTTGAGGTCTCTAAACTACTAATCATTCAAGCAACCTTCTGAGAGACAGTTTTCACAGTACGTATAAGAAACATTGGTACTGATTAAAAGAACTTGTTATTGTCAGACAGTTTGCTTTTTGGAAAATAGAATAAAATGTACAAATACCCAACCATTGATCTCTTCTGTCACATTGAGTTAATGATCTGTATGTTCAAGCCAGCTGACAGCAGAGAGGGAAGCACACACATTTTTAACCGGTCAGCAGTCATTATAAAATGAGCAGCAAGAAGTTTGATGGAAATCATAATGACATTCAATATATTTACAATGAAGAGCACATAAAAAGAAATCATAATGGCAAAAAAAGAAACAAGTCTGAATAAGTCAGACATGACAAGGCATTGGCCTCTTGTAAGTAATGAGACCTGCAGGCCTTGGATTAAATGGTCTGCTCACTGGCAATGCACTAGTACCTCTCTGTCAAAGAGGAAGACTCTGGTAGTTGGACTAGTATGCTTGTATTGTATGAAAACACCCCTTAGTGTCTGAGACCTAAGAAGTGATAGAAGATGAGAATAAGTCATTGAAACTTTAAATAAGCACATGCTCCATACTTTTAAACTCTTAGTATGATCAGAAAAAATAAAAGAAAAAAGTGTACATTTGCATGAGATCTCAGAAAAGCATGGCTTCATGCAAGTATCCCATAAAAAAAATTTAATGACTTATTATCTACTGCATTTTACAATGGACTGGCATGCTTTCCATGGGATTGTTTCTGCCTCACTCCCGGTGCTTGCTGGGATAGACTAAAACTTCAAACGATCCTGCTCAGGATTAAGTGGACTTAGAAAATGGTATGGTATGGTATCATGTGCTGCACTAGACACATTATCTGTTAAGGAGAAAAATAATAAGTAAATACAATAAAGAAAACTAAACTAAATTCTTTTCTCTCCTGAATGGAAAGTGCTCAGCTGCCTCTTCCTGCATTATAACATCTATAAATTCTTCATAAGCACTCAATTTCCAATACACACACCCCTACCAACCTAATGATTATTTTTCTTAGAACTTAACCTTTTCTTAAGCCAATGTTCCATTATAAATAAAAGCAAATTGATCTAAATTGTTGCAACATGCAAACATAGTAGAACAAACTATGTTGTATGCCAAGCTGGATTTTTTATTGCCAAAATGCATGTACCCAATGCAAAGTGAAATGTATGCTAGCTGACTGAGTGTCATCAAATACAAATCTCAAGGGAACAAATCATTTTTAGGGATGAACATACTGAAGGGACTAGAAGAGACCATACATAATGATGTAACAACACAGTAATGCTGGGTAAAGCCTCTCCAGAAGCTGCCACAAGCAGTCATTGCTACCTTTGAACTCCAAACTCAGGGGTATCATTTCAGCCATCACTACTAGCATGCTTAGCAGATCACTTCACCAGGATGGAAACAATTGTTATATCCATTCACCCATCTATGCCTTTTCTGAAACATTCCTTTTATTGTAGAAATACAAAAATGAGACCTTAATTCTGGAAAAGTGAAGAAAAATACAAAAAAGTGTCCTTAACATAGGAAACATAAGAAATTTGAAAAACAAGAGGAGACCATTCAGTTCATCAAGCCCGTTTGTTTAGCTAATAGCTAAGTTGTCCCAATATCTCATCCAGGTACTTCTTAAAGATTGTCAAGGATTCTTATTCATCTACACATCTCAGTAGTTTGTTCCAGAGTCCCACGACTATTTGAGTAAAGAGGTGCTTCTTGGCTTCAGTCCTAGTTGCACTTTCCCTTAATTTCCACTGGTGTCCTTGAGTATTTGATTCACTCATAACCTGAAAGAATGTTGCTGAATGTACTTTATCAGTGCCATTGAAGATTTTAAATACCTGAATTAGGTCCCAACGCAGTCTCCTCTGGTTGAGACTACCCAGATTTAATTCTCTAAATCTGTCAGAATAGGAGATGTCCTTATTTCCTGGGATGCACCTGGTTGCCCTCCTCTGCACAGCTTCAAGTGCTGTTCCATCTCACTTGTACCGTGGTGATTAGAACTGCACAGTATTCCAGATGTGGTCTTACTAGTTCATTACATAAAAGTAGTTTTAAAGTAACAGTTTCAGTAGTAACAAAGAGTTGTCAGTTAATCTAACTTGTATATTTTGTGACATGCATGAAGTTTCCTGAAGTAAGCCCACCTGGAGAGATGGAGATTGTGTAAACTGCACAGAGATGGAATTCAAGCAGGGATTTCTGAATTATACTAGTGCTAACCATTATGATTTCAATGTTATGCTTAGTACCCATTTCTAATTTACAAATCTCTTTAGATGATGGTATCAATGAATAATTTAATCATTTATGCGCAGCTTGCATACTATAATGCGAGCAGCTTCAATGGTAACTTATTTAATGCACTAAAAAATGAAAATTTAAAAAAAAAAAAAACAAGAACATGAATGAACAACACTCTCCTTTATAGATCACCTCCTTAGTCTGCCTAGTAACTTCCTTCATTACTGAATCTAGGACCCTGAATCTGCTTTGTTGTCCCTCCATAGAATACCAATCAGACAGCCCATAATAGTACCTCACAGAGTCTGGGCCATATCCGCCATTATGAATTCCTCATGCCCACAGGCATTTGACACTAGAAGGCCTTCTGCCTGTCATTTTTATTTTTGTAAGTACATTTACAGACTACCCTTTGTCACTCTGACATGTGGAAGCCATTGTATGTTTTCATGTCATCTTCCACAAATTACTGTGCTCAGGGACAACAGTCCCACACCTTTCCTGTATTCCATTAAAATGCCCCCCATCAAAGTGAGTATTTTGTTGAATGACAAAAATATTCTTTTTGATTGTGCAATGTATCGTTTTTGTGTGAATATGGGAAGGTTACATTCATAAAGCTATCAATCCTCCAGTATAGCCACTGTGTATTGGAAAGAGGAAATCGATCAGAATGTTAGATCATAAATCTGAAATATGTTTTCTATTGGGTAACATATACACGTCTATTGGTAAAATTGTGCTGCTTGTAAGCCTGACATGGACTGCAGCAGGTTCAATAGTTTTTTGCACTAAAATATGTTTTCTGGGGGTAGCACGGTAGGGGTTTGATGAAATCAATTTTTTATTTAGAATATTGTAACTGTGCCTTCCTTTTATAGTTATAATTTAAGAGAATTTATCTCATTTTTCTAAAGTACATTTAGTTAATATACTGTATGGCTTATAGATAACCTGTCGTAAAATTGTGTTAATTTGCTATTATGTTTGAATTTACCTTATTCAAAAATTTTTGATATGCAAAGTTCAACGTTTTTCACAAAATGGCATAACCCCCACACCAGATAAAATAAGCATTGAAATCTCAGCTACATGTTATACTGTAAAACAAGATAAATAATTTGCATGAAGTCATTAAAAACTTTTTTTTTTTTTTTAGAATTTGGGGAATATAAATAGTAGTCTGACTTCTTCATTCCTGATGTTGTGATGAGGCACTGATGCTGTATGTATGAACTACAGATGTGCAGGCTTTAGGTGACAGTGAAGTTCAAAGGCTTTTGTCTGGTAAAATGCAGACTGGTTTTTGCTTGAATAAATATGCTGTTGTTTTGAAGAAGTGCTGCAGTATAGGCTGGGAAAAGGTGATATTTAGAAAAAGTGTATATCGTTTTACTGAAAAGTTAAGCACATGCTTTGTAGCAATATACAGGGGTGGGCAAAAGTAGGTTACTATTGTGAGCATGTGAAACACGGATTTTATTATTGTATCATTATTTATTTATTAATTATTGTATTATTTATTTGTATTATTTGTCTTCTTCTTCTTTAATGAGGGCCAGTGGAATGGCCACCACAATCACCAGACCTCATCCCAGTGGAGTTCTTCTTTTTGGGGTGTTGTCAAAGATAAAGTCTTTTCACGAAAATCATGTACTGTGAATGATATGATTTCAACACAAGGGAAGCATGTCAAGAAATTGATGACAATAAAGAACTCTGTGCCAAAGTGTGCCAAAATGTCCTTGAGTGTAGCAAGTAGACTATAAGAATGTGTAAATTATGAAGGCCAACAATTTGAGCACTTACAAGATTGTGAAGTGCATGGTGCCATTGTGACATTCTTTTGAGTTAGTAAAGTTACAAAAGCTATTGTAATAATCATAACCTTCCTCCATAATCTTTTTCCATACAGACAACTGTAAACCTACTTTTGCCCAATATTTATACTTTGTACTGGGGAGTATTTGATTTTGAGCTTTACAGTCAGTTTATTAATGTCCTTCAGTTTTGGTTGGTTCAGTGTGCCATTCTTATGCTATTATATATTCTTTGTTCTTTTGGTTTTCCCTTTTCTTCATTCACATTTTTTCTTATGAGGTACAGATGACTCACTATTCTTAATAATGCAGGTCAAAGATTTGTTATATAAATATCTGCCAAGTTTGAAGTGATGGACACCTAATTCTGTTTCCCTGATATGTGATCAAAACATGATTAGGCTCCTCCAGGAAGTTACATGCAGATACAAGATGGCAATATGAAAGGTCTGCAGTGCGACTTCTGGAGTGACGGAATGGCTATCAGAGATATCCAAAGTTTTCAATTCAGTATTAGAAGAGGCTGGATGGCCATTTGACCTAAATCAAAAAAATGTTTAGCTTAAACCAACAAAATGTGTACTCTTGAATAACCAAAGACTATGGATCCTGAGAAAATTTGATTTTTATAGTGTAGTTTTTGTTATCCTGTTGTCATCTGGTGATAGCTATTATAAAAAGCAAATTAATGTCTCCCAATATCCGTTATAGAATAAATAGGTATCAGTTTTAGATTCTCTACATATATTATTTTTTGTTTTATTTTTTTTTTCAGTAGCCACTTATTCGAACTGTATATATTTTTAGCTAAATGCTGTGACCAAGTAACAGACCAAAGGCTCCAAAATCAAAGTAATATATATAAAGGTAATTGGTATTGCAATGTTTTTGCAATAGTTGTATATATCATTGCTATAGCTTTCTTTCTCAAAAATATGTAAGCGAGAACATTTGAGTACTTCAATGCAATGTTTCTTGCTAATGGAGGTCTATTTTTGTCACCATAATTATATGATGTCTAAGTAAAGTAGAAATATCACATATAATTGTAAGAATGTACTGTATGAAACCAATTAAGCTATTTTTAATTGATACTGTGACATCAACATTGTGCACTATTTGAAAGACCTTTTGAAAGTAGAAATAAAATTACAAAAATTAAAAAATTGAAAACAGAAGTGAAATTAAAAAAATAAATAAAATAGTAGTTTTACATGAGATAAGATATCAAACTTAACAAAAACTATCTATCTATGTAAAAAAAACCAAAGATAGAAACACTAAGTCAAAACTTGCTTAGAATAATCATGGTTTCATTTCAGTGCTAGTTTCATCATAAACCATTTAAACCATTATGATGTTGTGTTTTGTTAGAACAATTTGCTTCTGCTGTTTAAAAGAAACATGTAATAAGTCCTGTCATAGAAGACAAGAGTTGGCTGGCATCCCAAGAAAAGTATCGCTGCAGCCAGGAAGTGAATGTCAAGTTGGAGGGGCAATGTCAAGTGGGAAGGACTACAGTGACTGCATAGATACATACTTGGTGATGGAAAGGTGGAAGGAGACCATCATCCGGGGACATGTGCTCCCCTAGTCCAGTCCAACAAGTAGCAGTAGCTCTCTTGTGGTTCTCCCATATGCACACCCACAGGGCTTCACAGGAATTAGAGTTCCATTGGGCAGCCCTGCTGGGTCTCCAGAGGGACCTGCTAGGTGTAGGTTTCCTCATTTTATTGAGGTTTCACCTGAACTGGAACTGCTTCCTGGGTGCAATCTGGTAGCACTGGAAGTACTCCTGGGTCCAGTATAAAGGAAGCCACCCCTACTCACTTTGAGAGTCAGAGACGGGGTGAAGAGGACGAAACTCACTAAGGAGAAGTGGAGGGAGAGAAGGAAAGAAGAGAGAAAAAGAGGAGAGAAGGGTTTATTGTATTCAACAGAAAACCCTGTATAAGAAAGGTATTCCATTTATCTTTATTCATTTATTAATTAATCTATTTACTTATTTTTACTAGCTTAAAGTTTTACACTGCTGGCCCAGCTCTCTTTCTCAAGGGTGGAGGCTGATTTGTTTCAAACCTATTTTTGTAAAACTTGATTTATTTGTATGGAATGTTATTTGATTTTAATAAAATCAATAAAATAAAAAAAGAGAGGTATTTGTACAATAAATCATTTGTTTCCGTCCGGGACTTGTGCTTGTATTGCTGTGTCTGGGGTTTGAGGTGCTGGTACACCCCATATTGGTTACAGTCCTTAAATCTTTATTTTATCTAGTGCCATTCCCTGGATGAACCTTAACTAGTTAACTGACAGAGTAAATACAAATACAATTCACTATCCTCAAGACAATCAAAAACATTTTAGTTAACACAAGAATGTAATTTTGGCACACATAGAAAAAAAAAACAACAACAATGCATTTTTGGCGCACACACACAAAAAAAACTTTAGATGATAAAATTGAAACAGCAGATTGTGGTCTTCTCCAGGGTCGTTCCCAGCCCTGCACCCAGTGCTGATGGGATAGTCTGAGCACCACTCCCAACATTAACTGGATCAAGTGGACCTCTTCATTTCTGTTTTTTATTCTTAATGTGCTCAAAATTTCAGCGTATGAATTATCAAATGACCCTGCATCTTTGAAATGTAGTACCTGAACGGCAGGAAAATGACAGCAAAATCTTGACAGAAACAAACTTTGTTTCATGAATGAATTAAATAAATTACTCTGAAAAGTGCAAGAGATTTGACATTATTTGTTCTACTGCATTAAACTTGAGTGTTGAAATTTATTCTATATTGATCGATCCATCAATTTTTAAAAGGAATGACTCACACAACGATACCAACATACTGAAAAGAAAGGAATCCTATGGCAGTGCTCCAGGAGACTTTTCACAATCTGGAAACAAAATTATAAACTGGTCTTGAATCAGGCGGCTGTCTCATTTTACTTAATCCACACTGTCTTCCTGATCAGATTTTCATGGCAAAGAGGTCTGCTAGCCTAAGGCACTGGTTTACAGGCTATGCTGCTCTGTTTATCCAATTACATGCTTTATTACTTAAAAACGCTTTTCCTTATGCTGTTTATGGATTGGAAAGAATTACAAGTTTAGTTTAACGTCTCTCTCTCTCTCTCTCTCCCTCTCTCTCTTTACACACACACATACACATTTCTTTGAAATCCAAAATACAGTACTCTTCCTACAATTTACTTGGAGAGATCATAGTTCACAATGTAACTGGCCCGGAGTGGTATCCATTGTACATGAAAACACTTCAGGTCTGTGCACAATGTAGTTGGGATGAGAATAAGCATGTCTTAATCTGTGGTCATCATCCTCACCATAAAAAGAATGGCTCATTCCATGTATGAAAGTGATCCAGTTAACAAAGTGATAGGGTCTTGTTCACAAAGGAAGATAAAAATGATCAACCAATGGTGCAGCTATGGCAGTTTTTCAGACTTTGTACCACAATGTGGAGGCGAAGCAGATGTTTAGTATTCAGACAAAGCTTTCAACTTACTGGTCAGCCTGTTTATCTCACCTGACCTATGGTTATGATCTTTGATTAGTGACCAAAAAAAAAAAAAATTACATTGCAAGCAAAAGCTGCAGAAATAAGGTTCTTGAATAGGGTTCAGTCACTATGATAGCATAAGGAGCTCCACATGAGGACCTCTGATAGGGAGAACTTGGAAATTCCCCAGGAAAAACTGTTTTGTTGAAAACAGCTTTTATCAGTAGTGAAGATAAAATTTTATACATATACACATTGTTTTTTAAGCATTAAAATTAAATGCTCTAGACATTTCTATCTTTCTCAATGTATTCCAACATCACCATGTAATTTTGCCAATCAAATTGAAGTTTATCATTATCAAAATTCATTCTGAAATGCTTTATATTTTCATAATGAATAAAGGCTGTTTTGTGGTTCAGATGTGACACCACTCAGGTCAATTGTGGTTTTGAAATGAAAACACCTGCCACCTTAGCTGTTTTTATTTTCCTTTTATGTTTTTTATTCATCTCTATATTCCTGTCTATTCATTCTTTCTTTTGCCTCCTACACGATTCCTCTGACCTCTTATCCCCACTGTTTACCTCTTTTAAATCTGCCCATTATGAACATTGAGGCTTTTATCTATCATTGTAGATACAAAGGAAACCAATTAGTTTTTTTTTTTATTTTCTTTGTCACAAGAAGGATTTCAACAGTACAGTCTTGGACTGCATTGTCAATGAGAGTTTCCACCCTGACTGATATAACTCTCAAATCATCTTATTTAATCAATGAGCTTCAGCTGCCTTTGTGGCATTACATTGTTGTATTTTACATTTTCATATTTTTATTCCTGTTAATTTTCTCTTATTGTAATTCTATCCTTTGTGTTTGCCGTGTTTATTTGGTATTGTGTGTTTTATGCTGTGTCACATATGTGTGCTTAGGGAGCATCTTCAAGGCTATGCTGGGGAAAGCAGAGGGGTTGCTGTCATTAACTACCTCTTCCTTTTCCCCTACAGCTGTAAATGGAAAATGCCAGTGGATCTCTGACTTTGCCACCAAAGGGCTTCAGAGGCCCCACCCCTTCTGGGATGAACACTGTATATGAAGTCCTCAAAGCGGATGCAGGTATTAATTAAAGTACTCGCTTGAGACAGAGAGATGAAGCTCCTCTGTCCTAGCTTGTTTTGAAGAATATAGCTCTGGCTGGTATAGTTTGTTAAATCTATTTTATTTCGGTTGATATTAAATGAGGTTTACTGGGCTGGTACCCCAACCCTTGAACCTGTGCCACTTCAAGTACGTGACAGTCAATGTTTTTTTTTCTGATCGTTCTCTGTTCGTTTTTGAATATTTGTAAAGCATTTTAAGCATGGAAAAGGTGCTTTATAAATAACATGTATTATTATTATAATTATGATGAGTATTGTTATTTTTACTTGGGTTTAGTGTTGATCATAGAAATGTGTGCAGCAAATATTGTGAATTTGTCAGTTACCTTGCTCACTGAATATTTTCCAGTAAACTCAAGCTTTAGCAGGCTTAAGTAAAAAATCTTTTTCCAAGCACCCCTTGATGCTTTTTGAGGCTGGTGTGACATCACAGAGCTGTAGCAGCTACAGTATGCATGCTGTTTCATGCACGTGTCCTTTAAATGTATTCCAGGGCCGCTTTGGGCATGCATGAGGAAACCATACGATCAGTACTCCAATGTTCCACCTTGCATGTGTTTAAACAAAAAAAAATTACAATATTTTCTTTTGAGGGATACATTAACTGAGCATAGTTAGAATGCTATAAGCACTGCCACTGGACATATAACACGTCCCTTTTTGCTCTCCAGGCAGCACCGCATGGCTAATTTTACATGCATAATTAGTCATATGCCTAACCTACAATCTCAAAACAAGCCTTAAAGGAGCCCTCATACTCCCCGAGAAAGAAAAACATGCGACCTTGTGAAATAATAATAATAATAATAATAATAACAAAACAGTTATTACTGATTACACTGCATTTTCTATCTCTTTAATGGATGAAAAAAGTACAAAGCTTTTGCACAGAGATTGGAAATAAAAACGACATCCAGTTTTCTGCTGAGATTATGGATGGAAACTTTACTACTTCATGTGCTACTTTTTTTTGGTTGACTTTTTAAATACAAACTTCTGTGCTTTGTCACTTGACTACAGTTTTGGTTAATGATTTTTGGCTTTGGTGCAAAATAGATACCTTATTTCTTTTATGATTTGGGTTTGTTTAAAATGGTTATAACTTGTATGATTTTTTTGGGGTTTTGTTTATGGTTTTTAATATTGGTGAACCCAAATCTAACAATTATTTTTCTAACAATTCATTTCTCACCATGATGCCATTATTTTTTCATTTCAAATTGCCATTGTGGACAGCTTTCATTTCTTGTTGTAAGGTTGTTTCTGTGTGAAGGGGTGTGCATTTTTCCAGAGATTCAATATTGCAGATAAAACAAATCTATTTCTTGGTGTGTGCTTTGCTTTTCAAAAAAGTCTCATGGTTTAAGAATTTAGTGCTTCAAAATAATTACTACAAACTCTGATTACTGTTTAGAGTTTGGCGAAAGACAGAGTGGGTGCTGGCTTAGTTGTTTAGCAATGTTTCATCTTCTAGTCACCACCATTAGATATAAATTGACCTTGGTCAAAGGTTACATCTTATGCCCACATATTTTTTTATTACAAATGACCTTATCACTTTCCAGAACAGAATAACCCATTTAAACATTTAGCTAATCTGAAGATGAAATGAAAACAAAAACAGTTTAGTACCTCAGCCCCAGTCACAATCACAATACTTGTTTTGGAGAGAAAAATATTTCAGCGTAACTTTTTTGCTAAATTGCACGCTGATCCTATAAATGAAATTTGCTCAACTGATACTTAACTGAATTAAGTATTATAATATGGTAACCTGTGACTGACCAGGTAAAACGGATTGTGAAACTCTTCCTCACCAGTCCTCCTCATTTTGTGTGCCCTGATGGTGTGCACAGTGAGAACTTTTAAATTCAGTAAGAGTTCCTGCAATGGTACCTACTATAGCACAGGCATGGAAGCAACAGTAAACTTACAGAGAGAAAACAAAATAGACAGAAAGTGTGAGGTATTTGCCGTGGGCCATTTGAAATGAAAAAAAAAATTAAAAACATTTTTGGATTCTGAACATAGTGATTACATTAAATGACAGTTATCAGTGAGCATTTTCTGTGTTTACCATTACAAAAATTAAATGTGTCTTGATGTTACTGTTTGTTAAAATGTGTTTAGAGGCATACAAGACTCCCTTCCTTTTAGAGTGTGTGGAACACCTCAACAAAGAAGAATGTCAGGAGTCGTTTCTGCCCTTTTTCAAATTATGCACAGAGTTGAACTAGGAATCTATGTTAGCATCGTCTTTGGACAGAACTTTAGAACACTATAAATGAGATAGAAATTGCCTTATTAAAGTAAGGGGTTTTGCTGCTGAGTGTTTTTAGGGGGGGATTAGGGATTTAAGAAAAGCATTGTTCCCGCTAGGAGGTGTTGCAGCACCCCAAATCCTAGACGCAACTGCACAGAAAAAAGTCCCGGGTTCAAATACAAAATTTATTGAAAATAATACAGTACAAAGGCTTCTCTGTCATTCCATTAACATAAGTGTTATCTTCTGTTTTCTCTTTCTGTTTCATTCATTCCTCCACTCCTCCCAGGTAAGCTTCATCCTCCTTCCACCTGAGTCCAACTTGCTAGGATGAGGCCGAGAGGCTTCTTTTATTTTAGACCTAAGAATACTTCTGGTGCCAGGTCATAGCCGTTAGAAATACTTCTGGGTTAAACGGAAGCCCCACAAAGTAGGGATCACAGATCCCTGAAACACCCTTTGTTGGCCCCTACGAAACCTGACAAGGCCCCCCTATAGGACTAAAGGTTACAATATGCTTTGCACATGTCCACAAAGGTAACATTGCCCTAGAATGCTGCCACTTAACTTATTGGTATGTAGACCTGCAAGGTTGTCTCCCCATATCCTTCAGTCACACTGGTCTACTGGCTGGATTAAGATCTTCAGTCCATTTTTGTATATTTACCTTTTTTGATTTTTATTGTTTCATTACCACGTTAAATAACCAATTTTTACATTTGGGGACTGTGTGTTCTTTATCCCTGTGGATTAGTGCTGGAGTAATAAACATTTATTATCATAAAGTAACAGAGCCTCCCTGTTGTGATAGCAGACATTCCAGGTGCAAAGTTCAGTCCGTAAAAAAATACATTGAAAAATAAATAATAATAATAATTCTTTACATTTATACAGTGCTTTTCTCACTGCTCAAAGCACTTTACATAGTGAGTGGGGAGCCACTTTAACCACCACTAATGTGCAGCATCCACCTGGATGATGCAACAGTAGCCATTATTGTGCCAGTACACTCATCACATATTACCTGTTAGGTAGTAAAGGAATGACAAAATGTTAGCCAATTAGAGACAGGGAATGATTAGGGGGGCAGAATGCCATGGTGGGCAATTTATCCAGGACGTCAGGAAGCACCCAACTGTTTCTGAAGTATCCTCAGGATGCAGTTTGATATTAAGTTCTGAATTTTGTGCAAATATCTACATTTTTCTGATTCTTAATGCAAAATATTTAGCAGATTCCACTGATTGTAATATTCCTACCTGCCATCAGAGCCTAATTGTATCACAATTTTTGTTTGGGTAATCCATCGACTTTGAAATAACCCACAGAAGCTATAACACTGCCTAATCTTTCTTACACAAATTACATCTAACAAAATGAATGTGGGTACAGCAAAAAATTTAGTGTATTTATAAAGTGTCCTATAAAGCCTTCATAATAAGGTTGCTGCCCCTAGTGGTTGGTTACTGTACAGGTGTGAAATGAAGTCTCATACCTCCCTTATTGATATGTCACTTTAGTACTAGTAGTAGTTGAGCAAGTTTCTGTCTGTTACATTCAAGGTTTGAGTCAGTTGTGTCAAAGAAATACCACCTCATATGTCATGGCTGCCATGAGGCAGAGCAAAGAAACAAATAAGGCAAATTGATTACTTTAGACTGCAATGGAATAAATCAGGAAATCTCTACAGATAGTATGTTTATGTGCAACCGAGAACAGACAAAAAATGAGCAGCAGCGTTATTTAAGAGGAGCTGACGACAGGGAGCAGATAGTGCATACATCTGTAGCTACAGCAGACAGCTACTTGACAAATAATTTGGGAGCTGCCAGAGCATTAGAAGGAGAAACAGTGTGGGCAGGGACGTAACAGAGGGCAGAATAAATGAGGAGCAGAATGCTCTCTTTCTGAAAGTGCACTTCAAAGCTGCCATCATAGTGATGAGTTAAGTGAGGGCTAGCTTTACTCAGCAGGCTTTACTGCAGCAGGACTGCTGCTGCCTGAACAAGGTAACCTAAAAAATAAATCTGTAGCTTGACTCCTCTGCTGTTGTATCCTTCTGTGTGGCTTCCACTTGCGATAACACAGACTTTCATTACTTTGAGATTTAAGACTCTGCAATACAGCTTTGTGATCAATACAGTATCTATCTATCTATCTATCTATCTATCTATCTATCTATCTATCTATCTAATCTATCTATCTATCTATCTATCTATCTATTCAATGTGTTTTTTTCTCCATTGTTCAGAAGTAATCTATCAATGCAACTCCAGCATGGCTATAAATTGGCCGGCAATTAGTTGTCAGATCAGTCCTCCATTGGTGAATGTGTCCTGACCCAGCAAGCACTTCACCTCCCCCCAATCTGCCACTATTACCTGGACATCCATCATAGAGCAGCCACTGCTTGTGATTTATGCCCTGCAGCAGAATTGTAAGGTCTGGTTGAGGGCTAGCCTGTTCGTTTGCTTCTCTCATCATGCCTACATTCCATTTCATCTGACAAGGTGAGTTCATTTTTCACTTCCACATCATTTCATGTTATTTAGTGGGCTTAGATTCTAAATTCCTAAGGGACTTTCACTGAGCTTTGAAAGATGTAGAAATTCAGTGCTTTTATGACTAATGTAATCTGCTTAAAAAAAATGTAAAATTTTCTCTTACATTTTTAGGCTAAAAAGAAGAAACTACTGACTGACGAGGTTGCATTTTGGGCAAACAATGAGTAGGTATGGTGATGAACATCTTTGTTCCCTCTTAGAAGCCATTTTTCAAAGAGTTTCTGGAAATTTCACTACTCACTTCTCTTTCATTTCCACGTTTCCCAGTAACAACAACAACGTTTAATTATATAGCACATTTACATACATGAAAGTACCTCAAAGTGCTTCATAATATTAATAGCTAAAATTGTTACAAAAGAAAGTGTAAGGTAAAAAACAATAATGTATAACAATACATAATCATAATATCCTGCTTAATTACAAATTATGATGAGATGGCCAGGGAAGACAGTGAAATAAAACTCCAGTTGGCGGGATGCTGGAGAAAAATACTTGTGGGGTTCCAAGGCCAAAGACTGCTGAGACACCCACAGGGGCATTCTACAGCAGTGGTTCTCAACCCGTGGGCCGTGACAAGGAATATGGTGGGCCGCACTAAAGTCTTAGATCAGTACCAAAATTAGACAAAAACAGAGGAAACAAGAATATAACCCGCACTTTTTTATGCATTGTTAGCGGCAGACCGTACATACGGATGCAAGCTGCAGGATTTTAGAGCTTAGAGATGCTTTGTTTAATTTAGTTATTTTAGTACTTTAGTAAGATCAAAATCCAGCTGTAGCTGTTAACACTGGCTGATGCAAGTGATGACGCAAGAGATTTAAGTAATAATAATTTAAATTTGACTGTCAAACACTTTTTTGGTTAACCTTTTTATTGTTTAGAGTATACTTAAATTACTTTAGGCTTGTAGAGAAGTTTAGACCCTAAAATGGATCGATTTTTGAAATGTAAGCCTTTGACTTCTCAACCAGAAACAGATAGTAGTGGCAGCGAAAGGGGTTATGATCAAGACGACACTAAAGTTGTTACTTGTAAGAAAACTAAATATGCTCGAAAATATGATGTGGAATATATTAAATACAGTTTTGTTCCATCAGCAAATGACAAAAATCTGCCGATGTGCGTTATTTGTTTACAAATCCTCTCGAACGAAGCTATGAAGCCGATGAAATTGCGTTGTCATCTTACTACAAGACATCCAGATCTAAAGAATAAAACCAAAGAATATTTTGAGCATAAAGCCACGGAATACACTAAACAGAAGACGGTGTTAAAAACAAGCGTTACACTCAACGAAAAAACTGTTAAAGCATCCTACTTGATTGCACAGTGAATCGCAAAAGCAAAGAAACCACACACAATTGGAGAAGATCTAATCATGCCGGCTGCTCTTGAGATTTGCTATGTATTGTTTGGCTCAGGATATGCTACAAAACTGAAAAGCATTCCCATCCTTAATGATACTGTCCGCAGAAGAATTTCTGAAATGTCGGGGGTCATTGTCACACAGTTAACTGAACGGTTACAGTCTACTAGGTTTGCGATTCAATTAGATGAATCAACTGATATCGCTGGCGAAGCACAGCTGCTTGTTTATGTTCACTATTGCTGGCAAAATGTTATCGAAGAGGAATTTCTTTTTTGCAAGTCATTGCCATTAAGAATGACGGCGGATGAAATATTTTGTGTTATAAACAAATTTTTCACAACTTTTGGCCCGCAGTGAACGAACTGCATCAGTGTTTGCACTGACGGTGCTGCCACAATGACTGGTCGCAACAATGGTGTTGTAGCTCACATAAAGCAAGTGTCGCCCGAAATTGTAGACACTCATTGCATGATCCATTGTGACGCATTGGCTTCAAAGAATTTGCATGAAACTCTGGGAGCTGCACTCAATGACTGTGTATGGATTGTAAACTTCATTAAAACTAGAACAGTGAACAGTCGATAATTTGCTCAACTTTGTATCGAGGCAGATGCAGAACACAAGCATCTTCTATTGCACTCTGTTATTTTTTGGCTATCCAGAGGGAAAGTTCTCGCAATGGTGTTTGAACTTCATTTCAAATTGTTGCAGTTTTTGACCGAACACAATCTCAACCTGGCCGGTAAGGTCGCAGATACTGACTGGCTTGCCATACTGGCATATCTTGCTGACATTTTTAGTCTTTTGAACAGTCTGAACACATCACTGCAGGATAAATATGCCAGTTTACTCAAGACATACGACAAAGTGGCAGCTTTTAAGAAGAAGCTACGACTTTGACGCATGTGACTCGAAAACAATTCACACGACATGTTTCAGTTATTTTGTGAATTTATAGAGAGCAATGAAGTCAATGGCGAGATGCTGAAATGGGTCACTGGTGTAATAAGACAGCATCTGACATCTCTAGCTGAATATTTTGACAAATACTTCATGTCCGAAGACATTGAATCTTTTGACTGGATTTGTAATCCTTTTCAGTTTGCATCCTCTGAATTAACCGGTCGTGCACAAGATGAATTAGCAGAGCTGTCTAGCGATCGCACATTACAAATTAAATTTGACGATCCTGCTACGGATATCTCTTCCTTTTGGTGCATAGTTTCGCTTGAATATCCATTGTTGTCAGCACTAGCGATGAAAGTTCTTATACCTTTTTCAACAACTTATTTGTGCAAGGTTTCATTTTCTGCATTGACTGCCATGAAAACAAAATATCGGTCAAGAATGAACGTGGAGGATGATCTTCGAGTGTGTTTATCAAAAATTTCAGCCAGAATTGACATGCTATGTAAGCCCAAACAGCATCATCTTTGACAACGTTACTAACGTAAATGAAAATAAAATAAACCAGATAATGATTATCTTTGTCTCTCTATTTATTATTGTATGTGTGTAGCAAGCAATGAGAAACTAAACATGTAAAGAAAAAATAACATAATACTGTATATTAGTAATATTTACCCCCAATTATTAAACGCATGAGCAATAAATTATATGCCAGCGAAGGCTAACATGTGGGCCGCAAAAATGTTTGAATTGTTAATGTGGGCCTTGCATAAACAGGGCCTGAGAACCACTGTTCTACTTTCCACAAATGTGTCATTATCAACAGGATATGGAGCTCTTCCCAGCATTTCAGGTGGCTTCAGCATTCTTAGTCCAGAAGGCAGTGATGCATAAGGCCACCACAGAGGATCAGGAAAAAAAAAGAAAATGCACACAAGTAGTGATTAGTGACTGGTCTATAAAACATTTTATGAAAAGAACCACTTTCCTCTTTCACCCAGTATGAAGAAATGCTAATGATGTTAGAAATTTCTTAAAGAAAGCTGGATTGAACAGTTGTAGTTTTCTGAGAAGACCAAGTATACTGGCCTGGAGTATCTTTAACATTAAAGAATTTCAGATTTTTGGAGCATTGAAACAGAAAGGAATACTGACAAGCCGATGTTAGAAGATTTAAGATTACCATTAGGAATGTAAGGGGGCAAGCACTCCAAAATTTAAGAAGGTGCTTGATTGTTTAAAGCTTTATATACAATCAAATATATTTTTAAATCATTTCTAAATGACACAGACAGCCATTGTAATGATGAGACTGATAAGACATGCTCAGATTTTTTCTTTTTAGCATGCTGCTACATTTTGGACTAGTTGCAGCAAACTGTATTATTTTTTGGTAATCCTGACAGGAATGCATTTTTATCATTTTGCAGTGATATAAAAGAACTCATGAGATATATAAAAGAATGAACACAGTCTTAGTAAAGGGCTTAATGTGTGATTTGAAGTTTAGGTCTTAATCTAAAATAATGCATAGATTCTTTACTGATGGCCTAGTTTATTTCTAAGGACCTCACATTTTAGTTTATTGCTAATAATTACAATTTCTGCTTTTTCTATGTTACATTTAAGAAAATTGTTACTCATACATTTGATGATGTTAGTGAGACAGTGGGTCAGAGAGGATTTAGAGCCTCAGGGACATCTGGTACTGTCAAAAATAAATGTGTCCATTGTCTACATGGTGTTTTAATTTATGTTTCAAAATTATCAGGCCTAATGGTAGCATATTGACTTAGAATAATAAGGGGCTCAAAATAAATCACTTTGGCATGCCATAGGTAATTTAATGAGTCTCTGACATATAATTGCTACTAATGACAATGAATTTTCCTACAAATATAACAAGTTTGCATAGGTTCTTTGAATTAGCTCTAAAAGATAAATCATTAACTACTATAACCAATGCAGTTTTTCTGCTATAGTTTGGTCTAAAACCTGACCAATACTTATCCAGAATAGAATTTTTATTCAAATAGTTATTTAATTATTGTAAAGCTGCTCTTTCTTAAATTTTATTTTAAAAGACAGGTTAAATATATCTCTAAAATTGTCCAAGACATAAATGTCAACATTAATTTTCTTAATTAGTGGCTTAACTACAGTAGTTTTTAGAGAATCGGAAAAAATACCCATATCCAATGAACAACATACACAAGTAAACTGTCGAGTGTTGAATAAGAGATGTCTTAAAAAAGCCTGTAGGGATTGCTGCAGGGACACATTTGGATGGGGTTATCCGGGCAGTTATTGTATATTTCAATGATCAGTGAGGATTATTTCTGTGAAGGAGTTTAATAGACTGTATTCAATTCCTGTGTTCAGCTAGATTTGTGCATGATGTTCTGTTGTATGCTACACCTTACATTATACATTTTATCTGAAAAGAAGGCTGTACTAACTTTGAAATTTTTGTGGAGAGGACCCTAGTACCACACCTACAGAGGTGCAGTACATCCCGTCTGTAGAAGCGCAGAAGAGGTTCCAGTTGTTGATGAGGCTCACATCATGTCCATCTGTGTTCTCTTTTATAGCTTGAAGGAGTGATGCGTAGACCTTCTTTAGCAGTTCTGACTGGTGATATCAGATGTCATTTACACCAGCATGTAGCACCACAGTTCTGACGTATCTGATTTGATACTGACAAGGCCCTCCTTGCGATGTCCATAACATGGCTGCAAGGGATGCAGAATACAAATCTCTAGAGAATCAAGTTGCCAATAAGTTGCCGATAGACAAATGGTCAGGACACCAGGTAAAATCACTAAAAAGGTATTTTAATACTTTTTCTTTCTCATCAAAAGTGCCTTTAAGCACCCCAACCACCATATACAGGCAAGTAATAATAGTAACTACAATAATAATACACAATTCTCTACTCCACACCTCCCAACAAGCTCAGTCATCTACCTCCCAACTCCAGCTCACTTGCTGGGTTCCCAACAGTCCTTTATATAGTCCTTGACCCAGAAGAGCTGGTAAGTCATGTGGGAAGAAGAACGGAAGCAGATGGAGGGCTCGAGTTTTCTTCAGCTCAGAAGTACTTTGGAGATTCCGTTCCTGTGACTTCAGAGTACTGCCAGGCTATACAGAAAGTAAAAACCCCCCAGGTCTCCCTGCAGCATCTCCTGGTGGCACCCACGGTACTCAACTGGACTGTGAAGCCAAACTCCAGATCCCATGGTACCCTGCAGGAATCTGGGGCACCGCTATGCTGCAGGGAAATCACCATCTAGCATCCTGGGGATGGCAGTGTCCCAAAGTAGTTGCCTTCCCCCATCCTTCCATTATTTGGGCATCCCGGCCTGCCGGCCATCCATCAGAGTGTAAATCTGAACAGTCAACAAAGGAGATTTGATCAGATCAGATATAATAGACTAGGGAAATGCAGGTGAACTGTAAGTGGTTTTGTGCTGCTGGCACAATGCTAATTATTATTAATTAATAATAATTTTGTGTTTAAAATTTGCGTAGGCATGTGTTTGTCTGTAAGTATAAACATTAAATATTTTTAGGAAAAATAAAACACTGAAAGATTTTTTAAATTGTATTTGCTGTTTCTTGCAATTTTGATAAATTAAACAAAATATTTCGGATTGAGGAAAAGCTGTAAAATAACATTGCTAAAAAATATCTTGTTGATACCACAGTAGTATAAAATTTTATCATAAGTCTGTTATTAAGGCAATAAACTTGATGTTTTGATATAAACTGAGTCGTTGCTGCCCTAAATTTCTGTTAAAAGGATAAAACTTAACTTCATTCAACTACTCTTTACATCACATTGCTTTCTTCATCAGGGTGCAATTCTGGTCATGTTGAAGCCCAGTGCCCATTAATGTATTAAATATCTATTTACAAACCTTTATAATGCATGAAAAATCACAACTTTAGATTAGGTACTGCAAATTACACAACTAATGAATAAATGGTTTATACACATGTGTAATGTATAATGCATGAAGAGATTCAACTTTAGACTGGGTACTGCAAAAACATTAACAACTAATGAATAAATGAATTAAAAACAAATGTGAAAGCTGGCAGAAATTCAATGCCATGTTACAAGCATGCAAGAACATGTAATAACCAGTTTTATAGACTATACAACTCCTGAACAACATACTCACATAACATAAATAAAATACAGGTAACTGGTAAACAGGTAACACAGTGAATGCAGTCTCAGCATGAATAATGGGCTCACAAATGGTAAAAATGCCTTACTAGCCATTCACTGAATAATTTGTAAATGTTTAAAAGTAAATTACCTGATTACATTACATAATGTAACGACATTTGAAACTATTTGAATGATAACGAAAGTTATTATAAAATGTTACCATTTTGTTTTAGGCAGGAATAACATACACACTCAAATCAGGTATAAAAACCAAGCCAGGCACTTAATAGTCCATAGCCTTACCTGGCACAGTGAAGTTTTTAGTCTCCTTATAACAAGATGGACATAACAGCACTGGAGAAAACCCAGAGAAAAACCTGCTAGACTGATTCAAAGATTCCTTGTTATAAGTTACTTTATCAGGAAAAATTAAAGAAATAGGTTGAAATTAAGAGGACATCTGTGCCAAGAGAACTGAATTATTAATGTAAAAAATCTAAAGCTGATATCACTACTTTAACATCACAAAGCACAATTAGCAACTAAAATCACTTCTCAGCTCAGATAACACTAAATCTTTGAAAATAGCTGCCTGATCGTGTGGCGCAGATTTCTCAAAATCTTAATATGATGTTATTTAGGGAATGCTTTTGTAATTAGCCATCAAAAGCCAAAAGGTCTTTTGCCATGTTGTCATGTTTTTATGGCGAGCTGTCCACACAGATAGAATGCACGTCCAGTCTCCATTACTTAACTGGCACTCTTTCTGAAGGAACCCACAGATCAAACATAATGATGGGTTTCCCTCTTTGAACATTTAGATCTCGGTCATTTTAATTGTCCTGCTTTGGGTCACACAGGGCATCATTAGCGTAGATTAAACCAACAATCATGTGCCTTAAACACTAGTGTTATAGTCACTAGGGAGCCACATTGCTTCTTTTTCTTCATACCACAAGAAGGAAGTCTTAGGGTTTGAACTTGTAATGTTCCTGGAGGAACTCAAAAGAAGTAAGTATAAGAAGTATTTTAGAACCTGGCAAATTTTCTTTAACAGTGGCTTATATTTAATACCCTATTTTCCACTTCATGCCTACTGAACTTTTTTGACAGTCTGTTACAGAAACACAAAATCAAGTTTTAACCTTGATGATTAAGTTGCCACTAATGCTGGATAAGGATGTTTTGAGAGGATGGGCACAGCTAATAATGTAAGTCCAGTCTATGCCATCATCCGAGTTTTTTGTTGTCTTTGGCATATCACATTGTCTCTAAATCAGCTTTAAGTGAACTGATTAAATCAAAGAGCAGTTGAGACTTCTGCTTTCTGTTTTCTATGCTTCAATCAATCCAGCACTTTTTGTTTTTATGTCTTGTCACAGGCTCATTATCCAGAATCCTCATCACTTATAGTGCATAAGAAAAGCCAAGTATATTCACTTAATGGAACCATAAGCTACTCATCTCGGTTATTTTGTATATCAAGTAAATGGAGAAACTCTTAATGCTGGTGCTATAGCTTATAAATTTGATGATAAACTAGTACACATTGTCCACCCATCCATCCATTGTCCACTGCGTATCCAAGGTCGGGTCGCAGGGGTAGCAGCCTAAGCAGGGAAGCCCAGACCTTCCTCTCCCTAGTACACATTACTCAATGTAAACTCCAAGCCCAATCTGTTTTTTGTTCCCCTGGAACATACATAATGTATACTGAGTGGGACTAGAATGGATTTTCTAGGAAGGTTTTTCAAATTTGAAAATGACATGAACTTTGATTTTGTTAAGAACAAAAGTCCCATAAACCATTGCAAAAAAGACCCACAAATGACAGGATCCATCAACCTTTGGCTTGAAGCAAAAAGGGGCAAAAAACTTTATCAATAAAAGACATATTTTCAAAAATGCCTTGAAATTAGGAAGCTTCAAAAAGCACAAAAGACACAGAAGGAATTGCTTTAACCAACAAAGAAATCCAAGGCAAACAGGTCCCAAAATAACAAGTCATGAAGGTGAAGTCTAAAACTTAGTACAGAGGTCTAAAAATACAGAATTTTGGCAAAAGCACTGCATTAATCAAATGAGAAACTCACCAACTCCAGTGCATCAATGATCCACAAGGGACTGCTTGTGTTCTCCACCTTCATAAAATTGAGAGCAGTCCCTGGATAAAGATGGACAAGTGGCCCCGCCTCTTGGGAACCACCCACAAAACACATGGAAAATGGTAACATGGGCAAGGATTCTTATACACAAAACTAATATAAAAATGCCAATAAATACAAAAGTTACAATATTAACATTGGCAAATTAATCAAAAATGAACAAAAAAGACCCCAGCCAGGGGTGCAATCCTGACTGAAATATAATAGAAAAGAAACTTCAGGTGGTTTCATTGTCTTGGGCTGTGTAATAAATACTGAATGGTTGCTTATGTTGTCATGGATATAAATAAAAAGACTCTATTCAGATTCAGGCTTGCAGTCTTATTTTTCAATTAATCAATTGATTATTAATTGCAAAAGTGGCTTTCAAAGAAATTAGCCTGCTTTAGTTGGCTCACACCTCATCTGCCATGAATTTTCCCTACACTGCTCCTCCAACTCTGCATATCTTGATCTCTTCCTTTCATTTGATTTTTGAATCTGCTCCTCACAATAAATTCCATACATATAACCTTCTTGGATGATTTGGAGAACAAGACAATGTATTGTCTCAGTGATGCAGCTGTAGCCTCTTCTGAGAACTTAAGTCATCTGTCTAGATTAACTCTCAGTTTCCAGTCAAGTACTGTGGCAAGTAAACCTGCAGAGGTGGAAGTGAGTGTCTTAATTGCTGTTGTCTTCTCCCCTGTTCCAATAAAGGTGACAGCATTTGTTGGTATTGGTCAACGGAGCTTATTTTGGGTGATTACACTGCAGATGGTATCTACTATAGTACTCAAAACCAAATCATGCAACCACCGATCTCTCCCTTCCTTCAAAAACTCAAGATGTGCTCCAGGATGGCTTTCTCTGGGCCCAGCTAGCATGCTGAGGTTTCTTCCATAACCCAGCAGAACAGGTTGGATGGATTTGTAAAATTTCGTAGACACCCTGAATCAAGAACTTAAAGCAATAAGGCTCAGCTGTCCAACGCTCAGGCCATGAGACTTTGCGCTCCGCCACATGTTCCCATCTTTTCCAGGCTCCCTGTTACTACATACCATCTGCCTTTACACTTAGTTAAAGCATGTTATACTAAAGACTGGAGAATCACAATTTTCAAGTTATTAACAAAATATATGGTCAGATAGCCAGGAAAGAGAACAAAAATAAAAATAAAGGTGTATAGAAAAATACACCTCTAAGGTTTCCAAGACCAAAAGACTACCCAGTCCAAAGGGTATTCTGAAGTCCATGAATGTATCACCTTTAACAGGATAGTCTTGCAGAACTCTCTTCATTTTTCCAGCATCTCAGGGGGCTGCAGAATACTTAGGCCAGAGGGCAGTGATGTTTAGCACCACCACCAAATACTGGAAAAAAAGAAAACACACAAAGGAGTGATAAGTGGATTATTAAACAACAAATAAAACTGAATTTTAATGAAGAGAATCGATTTTCACCCCCCTCCCATTATAAATGAATGTTCATGATTCTAGTAATTTATTAAGAGATCAAATAAAACTGCACCTCACATCGTCTATTGATCTAGAAGTGCAGATTTACAATGTTTGGTTGAGTGTACCCCATTTGGCACTTGTAAGACTTGCATTCTAAGGTCCATAGCTGCCTGTACCATCAACCATGACAGTTTCACCTGTTACTATTAATCTCCTTATGTAGCCTTGTTGGGAACCATTACATAGCAACTTTTTCTTAATTTTGAAAAGCTTTTTACTCATTTGTCATGTGTTCTGTATGAAAGTTTTCACAAAACGTTAACAGCTGCTTCAGGGTGCAAGTATATTTTGGCAAATATGTATATACTTCATAATGGATGACATACATGACAAATGGCTTTGGATTACAATTACTGTGTAACTGAAAATCATATTTATTAAGCACAGAAAGATTTAATTTATATACAGTAATACTTTTCCACAACCTTTTGCAGTGACTGTTTGCAGACAATTGTTTCCATATGTTTATATGTGGAGGAATGGAAGATTAAGAAACTTGCTCAGGGTCACTCAGTGACTCAGCAATGGGAATATAACCAGGATTGATGTAATTTACAGTCCAGCTAGGCCAATGCAATTGAGTGTAAATTAAACAGATGTGGCCTTATTGTCTTTCATCTCAGGAACCCTGCATTTTAGCCTGTTCACTATGTGGAGTTTGTATGTTTATCCTGTGTCTATGTAGTCACATGCAAAATCAGAAATCAATTTTTAGGAGTTACACAGAGCTGTTTTTGTTAGAAAACTGATGTTTCAGAAGAGATATCTAGATGTTTGTATAAGTCACTTTTATCATAAAATTTTTATTTGGTGTGCACAATGAGCAAAGATTTTTTAAATTTTAGTAGTATTAATTAACGCTTTCAATCTGCAAGGTGCTTCATTTTTTTTGTGGAATCTATAACCCAGATACCATGATAGTACCTATAGGAACAGAGAAATTAATAGAATACTAATAATGTGTTTCAGAACTGATAATTGAATGGAGAAGGTTGATCAAGTATGTGATCTCCAGATAGAAGAGGGAAAAGATGAAGATGAAGAAGAAGAAGTAATTTTTTTAAATAATATAATAATTTTAACTAATAAATAGTCAATTGCATTAAACAATAATAATAATTATTTCTTTAGGAGCAAGTTATACATATGAACTACATTGTAATAAAGAACAATGCATGACAGAGACAATAAAGGCTCTGATTTCTTAAGGAATCTTTGGTGTTATGCCAGTAACACTAGCAAAAAAGGTTTTAAGATGTGAACAAAGGAAGAGACATGAGGCCTCATGTACAATGCTATGCGTAGGTTTCACACTAAAACATGGTGTACAAATAAAAGTGGAAATGTGCATATGCACAAAAAAATCTAGATGCATTAATCGGTGTGTTTGCCAAGTTCCACTCACTTCCCCTTTAGAAATCCCAACGAACATGACATTTAATGCACATACATGCTCTACAGCTCCACCCCCAACTTCTCCCAGAATTTTACATATTTTAATATACAAATCAATATAAATACCCCATTTTCTTTAGTGCTTTGCTAAAAGACAATGGCAAAAGCACATGGAAAAAAATAATTTCAGCAAATGCAAAATAGAGGCATGGAAAAAACATACCATTTGTTGGCTTAAGCAGTGGTATAAACTAGAAAAGAAAATAGATGGAGTGTTACAGTATTCAGAAAGTCGTGCAGTGCTCAAAATAAAAAAGAAGTGGTCAGATATCAAAATCGACATAAAAAGCGAGTCGCAGGCCACTAGCGGTTTATTCTCTTTCACAAAATATCACAAAAGCTGACCCCTGTGCTGAGGACACAAATCCATGTGGTGATGGTGCTGCTGTGCACACACCTCTGACTTGGAAACAGCCAGGAGACCTTCTGACTGTGAGCTGACCGATGTTGTTCTGGAGTCATAAAATGCATAGTGGATGCTGTAAGAGATGCGGCCAATTAACTTAGGAATATAAGGGCTGTACTATGTGATATTGACCACAAATTAAATGAACTGGTTAAAAAATAAATGCTGCACCTGATTACCTGTTTTTACATCATGCTAATTACATTCAGTCGAAGCTGTAACACTGTCTGGTGCACAATGCAACACACGTTCTGTGGACTATAGAGCAGCACATTAATAGACTGCCACACCCGGAAGTGCTGGGGTCCAGGGCTCTCTAGGCATTGGGGTTCCCCCTGGCAGTGACCATGGGCCCCTACAGGGTTGAGCTTCAAATCTCTGTACCCGTGGTCCCCAAAGCAACCAAGGTGGTCGCCCCCACATGGTCTGGGGAAGGTGCAAGCCCTCCTCTGGTCCTCCTGGGCGTCAGGATGTATCAGAAGACCATGTAACTAATTAGGAATTTTTTTTATACAAGTTGTAGTTGTAGTTGTAGTTGTAGTTTTTGTTAACCAGGAATTAATGTTATTAGTTAAGTGGAACTCCTTACTCTTGAAGATGCAATATATGTTTCCCATTAGTAAAATATTCCTGGTGTGGATCAATTCTTTCTTTTCCTAGGGGCTGACCTTGACTTTTTTGCTAATCATTGGACAACAAAATTTTAAGGAAAACTCAGTTCTATTCAAATGTAACATGTAATTAGTAGGAATATTATGAGTTATGAATATAAATATAATTTATGCTGTAGCACATCATGCAAAACTTGTAGCTTCAATCAGACTTGAATGAAACACTTTGATCTGTATTCTTGTACTCTTACAAAATTTGGAGTGGTTAGATCAAAATCAATATACAAATTGAAACAGGCCTGGTGTATGAGAAAAACGGCTTGTTTCAGAGAAAGTGGGAACTTAAACATTGCAGTTAATGAGAACAGAAAAAAAAAAAGTTACAAAATTGAAAAAATAGAAATTCAGATAAAAAGAACTGCTAACTGCATATCTAACCTTGCAATCATATTCTTTCCATATCATTCATTAGTAGCAAGCCAATTGAATTAAATGTGGCTTCAGATGTGGGTTTTTACTGTATTCACTCAAGAATTTTCTTTCCAGTTTCTTGCCAGTCGTATATTCATGGGTATCTGTAATGTAGTAGTTTAGTGTTATTATTATTATTATTATTGTTGTTGTTATTATTATTATTTGATATTTGCATTTTTCATTTGCTTATGTAGTTCACTCATGCATTTGTTTTTGTTCAGTTGTATATTCAAGCTTCTATTTTTTATGTAATCTGTTTTTTCATTATATTAAGATGGCTTTACCCTGAAAGCCATAGCCAAACAATAAAGTTCTAACACTTGTTTTACTTTAACTTATTGTAAAGAGAAAAGTAAAAGTAAAATAATTATAGTAAAACTAAATAATATCTTATATATAAACTTCTACACGTGGAAGTGTGTGTGTCTGTCTGGCCCAGAAGTGAGAGGTGGAGTCAGGGTAAGGGCTCCACCTCCGAGGAAACAGACAAAGTCGCTTGGCCACTAACACTGGCAAAATGGTATTCCTTTTACTTTTACTTCCACCGCTAATTCACAAGCGATGCAAGCACATCAGCAAAATGAATCCTCCTAGGAGAGAGACGCACAGAGTAGTTCCCTTCAAGTACCTGACATCTCTACATTTTAATTTTTTTTACAGCACAAGCTTACACAGCTAGCTGTTAAATAAGTGCAGTGTCCACTCTTTGTTCTGGCAGTGGGGATCCCTTAACTGAGCAATGCTACTGCTTGAACTGACCAAGGACCCCATCTCTCCTGGTTTGTCTTGGACCATAGGAAGCCACTTCCTCCACTATTTCTTTCTCTCTCTCTCCAATTTGGCTTCTAGTAAAGCAATACTTACACTCACAGCCATGGAATCTGACACCTGCACTCAAACTTTATAGCATGCTTGCTAACTATGTCTTCCTTGAGCTTCACCAAACTTTCCCCCCTTCCATTTCACAGCTCACTCTCTACACTACACATCATCCTATCTCTTTTTTCTGTTCAGTACACTTCATCTTCTTCACCTGTTTGACCACCCTATTGGTCAGTGCTGTTTATTGTGTGCCCTGCCCATCGCTTCTGCTGGCTGCCTTTATTTGCATTAACTAGCAAGCTCCAAAGAGTTGACTGGCACTGTTTTATCTCAGTGCTTTGCCAAACAAAGGATACCGCACACTAACATAGCTTACTAGCTATAGTATTATTATCATCAAATAGTGTTCTTTTTTCTATTCAGTCAAATCAATCAAAGCATTTTTTTAGATTATGCCATTGTTTTTAACCTCTAAATGTAAATAAATCAAAGTGTTCTTTCTTAGTATATACTGTACATACTGCTCTGAAATATCTTAGTTTATAAATTAAAAGATAAATGCTGTTTTTGATGAGTGAATGAGTGAGTGAGTCATTCAGTAAGTCAACTTTGAATTTTATACATATAGATATACAGTAGAAAAGTAGTAAATATAAATAGTGTATGCCATAAAAATCCCAAATATGCTTTATCCAATGCTTGATTATGTGCTGACAGAACTAACACTAGGAGAATCTGACACAATGCAGGGGGTCAACCCTGGACAGCGGGCCAGTACACCACAGTACCCACTCACAAAAGCCTAAGAAAATAACACACAAATAGCTGAGGATATGAAAACTCTACACAGATAGGACACAGACTCAGGGCTTAACTTGAGGACTCTGGAGCTTTTCTAGCACCATTGTTAACTACATGCCACAGCTATAGCTTAAACAAAACAGTTACAAGTGGTCTATTTTGTCATATGCATTGATTTTGTAAAGTGCTTTTCAAAAAATGATAATTTTAGAAGTGTTATATAAAATTAGCATTACCTGAAGAAAATGGAACAAACTCTCTGTGTAGACTATTTATTATTTTTGATTTCATCACAAAATTTGCAAATTGTTTGGTACAATGCCAATTTCACAGCCGTGAAGCAATAAACAAACACAAAAAACAAGATTTTTTACACATACAACGCCATGTAAAAGTATTTACTCTTTCCTGTATTATTGGTCAATTTAGGCAAATGAATGTTTTAAGTTCTTTATCCAAAATCTAATACTAGATAAAGGGCACCTGACTGAACAAAAAAAAAAAACAGTTTTTGGGTTTATTTATAGTATTTGTAAACTGGCTTTTTCTTTATGCATCTTATTTCCAAATCAAATAAAAGCTTTACTTGAAAGAATGAAAATAAGTGGATGAAATGGTGTCGCCTTCATGAGTTAAGTCAAATCAAATAAAATAATGTTTTTAATAAACTGGCTTATAGAAACAAGAAGTTTTCCTCTGCCAGCCTAAGGAACAGGTCTAACCCATTACACTAGTAGCATTTCTCAATTACATGCAGAATACCATGCTGCCCATCTCAATTCCTTTTACTTTAGATCATTGTCTGCCTCTGGATTAGCAGCCACGTTCAACATGCTTTTTAAACACGGACAGGCTGCCTTGAGACAATTTGTCAGATGTTTGGAAGTGTTTATTTCTCTAGCTGCTCTACTCTAGCTTTTTGGCTGCTTGCTGCTTTCAAATCTGTGGCTTTGGCTTCAGTCCTACTTTCGTCAGACCAACTAATGGTATAAACATCAAAACACACATTAAAGACCCTCTTCTCTTTATTTTTCATATTATTTCTGCTGTAATGATAGAAGCTGAATCTAAGAACTGAATTAGTATTTACTGTGAAGAGAACAACAACCTGAAACAAAAAAGATATTAGGTCATTAAAACAGGCACTCTGAAGTGGGGCTTTTGCTGTTTGAAACTGAGGATTATAAATTTATAATGGCTCACTTATTTTAAGAGATATAAAGTACATACACGCACAGGCAGCCAGATGGTGCACCCTGCTGTGTTATACATGCTGGATTTGAATTGCATGCCCATTCTTAGCCTGCATGGAGTTTGCATATTCTCCTTGGTATCTCTCTCAAGCCACACCAGTTTTCACCTCTCACTCCCTAAGATGTGCATGTCATATGAATTGGTGATTCTAAATGAACTTTGTGTGAGTGTGCTTAAGAGTGCCCAACATGTGTAGTCCCCTGTTCAGGGCTGATTTAGTCCTGTGTTGGTTACTCTTGGGATGAGTTTTAGCCCCTTGTGATTTAAGAGTATGTTAGATTGTCAGATTTCTTACAAAATACATGTTTAGCAAGCCTAGTATTCAGAAAGGGTCAGATAAAGTGCTTTAATGGACTTTTTCACAGTGTTGATATTGTCACATCTGGGCTGCTGAGTTGAATAAAAGGCAGACAGCAGATGACTGAGCAAACCAAACATTTATTTTGCCACTTACAGGAACGCCACTCAAGGGGGCCTCTGTTTAAATATGCCGTCAATAATTCTGAAATTCTATCAGTACTTTTTAAATAAGAGTAAAAAATGGCACATTTCTGATAATTGTCCTTAAAAAATAACTGTATGAAATTTCAATCAATGTAGTCCACTGGGAACCATGTTGTTTCATATTTATTGACAGACATGTCTTGATAGTTTGTCATTTCTCATTTATTATTACTTGTGTAGTTTTGATCATTTTACCTATTTGGCTTAGAAAAAATACAGTTTCCTTTAAAATTTTGCTTTGCAATGACCATAAACAAAAGCCAAGTCACTAGGAAAACTGGAATTGAACTACGGCAGGAATATTTTACTCATATGAAATTGTATGCAGCATGTTCAAAAGTAAAGCACTCCAGTGAAATAATAATTTTAGCCAATGGGGAAAGAAACTGAACATTGTATTCAGACTAGTACTCAGTTAGCAACATGGTACTTCCAAAACAGTGGATCAGTAGCACTATAACTGAGGCCCCTTGTCTTGGAAATTTATAACAGTTTGTTTTCAAATAAATTTAAGCAAACATACATTATTTTCAGCTACACTGTATGGAACATAAATTATCATAAAAGTCCTCTTGTCTTTAAAATTAATCTTTCACACTTAATATACATACTGTATGACACTAGTGAGGTGACAGGACCCGGATGGCTTCATCATACTTTTTTTTAATTTAAGTACAGGTATTGTATTAAGTCATTGCAACATCCACTGGTGACATTTTAGCTAATATCATTTCAAAATGTGTAGCTACTAGCTGCAGGCTGATAAATATCATGGAAGATAAGAGACTAATGAAGAATAATGTGAATTGACATAATTTCATTTATGTTCTATGCTCCACGTCTTGACCAGTTGCCCTACATCATAGACATTGACTTTAAATTTTAGAGTTTTATTTTCTCTAGTAACCCAGTAGGTGGAAATTTTCCCAAGGCTACCAAAGAGGAGTAAGTAATGAAAAGGGAAAGTGGAATTAAAATGCCTGACTCTAAGGCTGTGAGACAGCATCAGCATTAACCAAGGCTCCAACTATTTTTAAGGATGTCTTAATATTTTCTTATGTTCAATTAAAATGAATAAAGTAAATAACTTATTAAATTCAACATCAACCTTGACTCTCCCAGGTAATCTGTTTTCCTTACCCTCCTCTCTTTCTTTTCTTTCTCTCTGTCTTCATCCTCTTCTACTCATTTGGTGGGTCCTCAACTTGATCTCATTTTCACATGTAATCTCTCCTCTTTTCTTTCCCCATCCATCATTCCATTACAATATCTCAAACCACGTTTTCATTTCCTTTTCTGTTGTTCTACTTTCCCCCCAATCTTCACCTCCAGCTTTCAAAATGCAAAGCAAACATTTTCTTCTCTGTGTCCTACCACCTTTTGTATTTCTGTCTGACTGAACTTCCTTCTCTTGATTACTTTGCCCAGCTCTCTGTAGACTTCAACTCTCCTCTTGGATAAATACTGTTTTTTCTTGGTTTTCTGCTGGCATTTCTGCTATCTGCAAAGAAATCATTTCAAAACTTGAATCCTCTGAAAGAAATATGTGCTGTCTCTTGTCTACCTTCAAGTCTTTCTTAAGCCACCCTGAAACTATCATCCTCTCCTAGTTATTTTGCTTCTGCTCCTACAAAGTTAGCAATAGCCAAATATAGTTCAAGACCTCAAAAATCCTCTGACCCTTCCGTGTCATTCTCCTCTTTTCTCCTTCTGCTCTGTAAATGACATTTTTGACTTACTCTGTAACCACCAACACTCCACCTGTACCCCATTCCTTCACATCTTCTTCAGTCCATTTCTCCTTCCATAATCTCATACATCTCTTCTCTTTTCAATTCTTCAATGACCTCTGGTATTTTCTGTACTGATTTCAAAAAGTCTCATGTAACTGTATTCTCAAGAAACCCTCTCTCGACCCTTCTGCCATCGACTCCTTCTCTACCCACTACCATTCCCTGTTTAAAAGGCTAGAGCACATAGTCCACAAAAAAACCCATTTCTGTCTGACAACAGTCTACCAGATCTGCTTCAATCTCAGTTCTGCAAGGATACTGTACTGAAAATGCACTGCTTTCTGTCATTAATGCTCTTAAATCCACTCTGTCCTAATCTTCCTTGGCATTTCACCAGTTTTCGATATTGTTAAAAACTCCTTGTTTATCCTTTCCCTTGAGAAACTTGGAATTAGTAGTTTTGCTTTAGATAGGTTCAAATTCTGCCTCTCTTCTCTCTTGATATAACACTCTGTCTTCACCACAAAAACCTTCTACAGAAGTGTCTCAAGGAATAGTGTTGGGTCAACTGCTCTTTTCTCTCTGCATTTATTCTTTAAGAAAAGTAATTTCTCCTCATGACTTTTCCTAGATTTCCCTCTCATTTCCCTGTTACAGCCTTCCGATTTCAGCCAGGATATCCAGCTGTCTCTTTGCCCCCCCATCATGGATGAATGATCATCCCCTTAAGCTTAACCTTTCAAAGTTATGTATCTTGTACTTGCTCTATGAATCACTTCCTCAGATTTGGCTCTAATCATCACCTTTGAAGATGTCACCTTTTCACCATCAGCCACAGTCACAAATCTTGTTGTGACACTGGAATCACTACTTTCATTAAATCAAATATTTATCTTCAATGATCCAGTCCTGTTGTTTCTTTCTTTATTATATGCAGATGATTTCGATCATCCTTACTAATTATGCCATCAACTTGTCCAGGCACTGGTTTTGTCTCAGCTGGACTATTGCAACTTACTCTTGGCAAAACTTTCTTCATCTTCTATTAGACTTCTCCAACTCCTCTGAATTGCACAAGATCAACTGACGTTCTCTTATCCTAATTTCACTGCTAATTCCCCTGCTCTGTTTTAGTTTCTCCACTGGCTTCTTGTTGCTGTGAGGATTAAATTCAAAGCAGACCTACAGTTCTATGATTAGTTCTGCTCCTTGATATCTCCAATCCCTGCTCTCTCCTTATATCTCTTGAAGAGGTTTCCAATAGTCATTTGCCTGTCTGTTGGCCGTTCCTCTTCTTGCCAGATGTGCCAACACTGGACAGTGTTTCTCCATTCTTGCTCCAAAAATGTTGAATGATCTCCCATTACCTATTTGAAGTGCACCCAATTTACTTGGTTTAGGCATCTTTTGAAAACAAAAGTTTTCATGAAATATTTTGGATCTGCTTAGCTTCTCTTCTGTAGTATATCTGCTGTTGTACTGACAAAGAGTCTAGGATATTGAATTTTATTTTAGTGTTATTCAAGTTGTAGGTATACCGTATATACTTGCGTTTAAGTTCTCCCGCAAATAAGTCAGGGCTTGATTTTTCTGTATAATTTCTGGTATTTTATAAAGTCGTCATATAAATCGAATGTGGAAAACTCATGCCATCTGTCCAAGAGATTATGATATGCTATCGTCTATCTGGGAGAGTAACCACGGAGCATACTGCTTTTTTTTCTATGTATGCCTACATCACCACACTGTAATACCCAAACTATTCGGCGTTTGCACTGTTTTTTGTTTTTTGTATCTCACACCCTCATGCACCTTTATCATAAGAGCATCACTTATCTATGCTGGAGTGTTCAATCAAAAGAAAATATGAAGCTGGTTTTAAATTAAATGTCGTTGAAGCAGAGAAAGAAATTGGTCGCTGTGCTGTTGCAACAAATTCGATGTGTCTGAGAAACTGGTGCAAGATTGGAGGAAGCAAGAAGATGTAACGGGCGTATAAGTCAGAGTCTGATTTTATGATTTTTCGGGTTTCAAGACCCGACTTACATGCGAGTATATACGGTAATTATTTACTAGTTCTGCTCCCTTGTACTCACTTTTTACCTTGTTCTTTGTTGCTTCGATGCTTTTCCCTTTATTATTGTATGTATTATAACTTGCTCAGCAAGTCACTTGGGTGAAGTGGCCTGCTGAATAATAATAAAAATTATACATTCTGTGGATGTTATAAATGTACGATGCTGTAGGACTTTGGGTTTTTAATTGGTGATCTTAATGTTTTACAGTCTCTTTCAGGTTTAATTTCAGGACAAGGAATAACTTAGTCAATCTAGCGACAATTGTAATGAACACAGTTAATTGTCAAAATTAAAAAAAAATGACTGAATGGACAGACTTGTCAGCTGCTCTAGCAGAAATTCTTAATATTGTTATTTTTGTTGTAGCAGTTCACTGAAATGATACATTCATTAATTATCTAAACCTTCTTTGTCCATTACAGAATCACAGTGGCCAAGCCTATCAGCATCAAAAGCAATGAATAAACACATCTAGGACTCAAGCTTAGTCTCTTGGAGATGTGAGACACCGCTGGTAAACACTGTTCCTCCATGCTTCCTCTAAAGTAAAAAATCTCACTTAATATTGCATTCAAATTTTATGTTGTAAAAGGAAGACTTTTCATATTCACAAGGAATATTTTATTGTTTCTAATGTGTACTTTCCTGATATTTTTTTAACATTTTAACTGTAATACATACAGAAATATCAAAGCACTCCCAACACTTCCGACCTATAATAAAATGAAGAAATCTTTGAATAAAATAAATTAAAATTGTATTAAATTAAAATATAGTAAGTTCTGCCACAAAATAATTTCTAACCTCCAATAATATATATACCTTTGGCCATAAGCGTACAGCACACCACTTTGAACAAGAGCATAACTAAAGCAATAATTTTAATGAATTTTCCTTTTTGGTTTCATTTTCACATAAAATTAATGATTTCATCACCTCATATCAGTCACATTGCACTTCAGGGCAACTAAACAGCAACCATTTCACATGGAGATGAGGAGTTCAGAGGAAGGTCTATCAGTTGCAAGCAGTTTGATCCAGGACTCTCTTTGCTGGGTGCAAATCAGATTCACAATGGAGCATTGCAGTCTGATAAAATTTATTTTTAATTCAGTAAAGGATATACAGGACCTCAGTTGTTAATTTTAAATTAATCAGAATCTCAAAAATATAAAATGTGATAAAATAAAGATAGAGATAAAAACGCAGAGAGTCTGCAGTATTTAAATGACTCCACTCTCAAATACCATTGGGGCCTTCAATGCTTATTGCAGATTGAAGTGACTTTGGAATCTTTCTGGTGCGAACAAGCTGGAGGTATCTCTACTGACCCCTGGTCTCCCTGCACCCCTAAGCCACTGGTTTCCTTAGAACGGCCCTGGAAAATTCTCTTACTGTCTCAAGACTTAAAAAGGGATGAGCCACTATATTCACTATATAAAGGAAAAAAAAAGATTTAAGATTAATTTCCACGCTATAAGGAGAAGAAGGTAAAAGACACCTTCAATGTTTTGGCTGTATAACCTTCATCACTTGGGCACTATACACATTATACTGAAATGTGTCATGCATGCACATTAGGGGAACATACAGCAGGTGTTCTACTGAGGTAAACTATACCACCACAGAATGAGAGGGGATGTTACCTTTCACCAACAGCCCTAAGAGACCACCCAACAAGGACACCTGGTTCTGCTCACAACACCCTGCACAAGTCCTGCCCTTCTGGACACGACACTATAAATTAGGATGGCCGGCCGGATGGAGACATCTTTTGGTACCTAACTTTGGATAATGATGGAGCTCACGTTTGCTTAGTTAAATCACTCATGTACAACAAAGTGTCGGTCTACTGCGGCCAACTTTTTTGTTGTGCCACTGAGCACCTCAAAATTTTTTTTATACATTCTTCTGTTCCCAGTCACTATAAATATATTAGATGTGTTACAAAGGGCTTAGGTTATAGTGCCGTCATTTAATCAGATGTATCAGAATTAGTACTGTATGTAAGTAACTAAGTACAATATTTACACTTTTGTTTTTTTCTTACCTGGGTCTATTACTCTTCTGGAGCTCCTTATTCTTGAACATGCTGCAAAAATTTGACCATAAGTAAAACATTCTTGCTGTGGATAATTTCCTAGTGACTGACCTTGGCTTTAGTTGATGGTCATTGCAAAACACAATTTTGCAGGAAACTATTGTTTTGAATTGAACCATGTACAGCGTATCACTGTTTCCACATTTTGTTATGTTACAGCCTTATTCCAAAATTGATTAAATTCATTTATTTCCACAGAATTCTACACACAACACCCCATAATGACAACGTGAAAAAAGTTTACTTGAGGTTTTTGCAAATTTATTAAAAATAAAAAAACTGAGAAATCACATGTACATAAGTATTCAAAGCCTTTGCTCAATACTTTGTCAATGCACCTTTGGCAGCAATTACAGCCACAAGTCTTTTTGAATATGATGCCACAAGCTTGGTACACCTATCCTTGGCCAGTTTCACCCATTCCTCTTTGCAGCACCTCTCAAGCTCCATCAGGTTGGATGGGAAGTGTCGGTGCACAGCCATTTTAAGATCTCTCCAGAGATGTTCAATCAGATTCAAGTCTGGGCTGGCTGGGCCACTCAAGGACATTCACACAGTTGTCCTGAAGCCACTCCTTTGATATCTTGGCTGTGTGCTTAGAATCGTTGTCCTGCTGAAAGATGAACCGTCGCCCCAGTCTGAGGTCAAGAACACTCTGGAGCAGGTTTTCATCCAGGAAGTCTCTGTACATTGCTGGAGCCATCTTTTCCTTTATCCTGACTAGTCTCCCAGTTCCTGCCGCAGAAAAGCATCCCACAACATGATGCTGCCACCACCATGCTTCACTGTATGGATGGTATTGGCCTGGTGATGAGCGGTGCCTGGTTTCCTCCAAATGTGACGCCTGGCATTCACACCAAAGAGTTCAATCTTTGTCTCATCAGACCAGAGAATTGTGTTTTTCATGGTCTGAGAGTCCTTCAGGTGCCTTTTGGCAAACTCCAGGCTTGCTGCCATGTGCCTTTTACCAAGGAGTGGCTTCCGTCTGGCCACTCTACCATACAGGCCTGATTAATGGATTGCTGCAGAGATGGTTGTCCTTCTGGAAGGTTCTCCTCTCTCCACAGAGGACCTCTGGAGCTCTGACAGAGTGACCATCGGGTTCTTGGTCACTTCCCTGACTAATGCCCTTCTCCCCGATCGCTCAGTTTAGATGGCCGGCCAGCTCTAGGAAGAGTCCTGGTGGTTTCGAACTTCTTCCACTTACGGATGATGGAGGCCGCTGTGTTCATTGGGACCTTCAAAGCAGCAGAACTTTTTCTGTAACTTTCCCCAGATTTGTGCCTCGAGACAATCCTGTCTTGGAGGTCTACAGACAATTCCTTTGACTTCATGCTTGGTTTGTGCTCTGACATGAACTGTCAACTATGGAACCTTATATAGACAGGTGTGTGCCTTTCCAAATCATGTCCAATCAACTGAATTTACCACAGGTGGACTCCAATTAAGCAGCAGAAACATCTCAAGGATGATCGTGGGAAACAGGATTCAACTGAGCTCAGTTGTGAGCTTCATGGCAAAGGCTGTGAATACTTATGTACATGTGATTTCTCATTTTTTTTATTTTTAATACATTTGCAAAAACCTCAAGTAAACTTTTTTCATGTTGTGATTATGGGGTGTTGTGTGAAGAATTCTGAGGAAAAAAATTAATTTAATCCATTTTGTAATAAGGCTGTAACATAACAAAATGTGGAAAAAGTGATACGCTGTGAATACTTTCCGGATGCATTGTAATTAGTATAAATAATGGGAATTTTGGCTATAAATAAAATTTCTCCTGTAGTACATCCTGTAAAAATGATAGCTACAATCAGACATGAATGTCCTGTAACTATTTGATCTAAATTCTTACCGTTAAAAAGTTTTGGAGGGTTTAGATGAAAAAATGATTCTCAGTTTGAAATAGGGGTTCTGTATAACAACAACAATTTACTTCAGAGAAAGTAGGGAACTAAAAATTGCATCCACTAAGAAGTGAAATAAACCCCAAATAAATATACAAAATTTAAATTGCTAACCATGTCTTAATTAAACTTCACAAAACTTTCCTGCTCATTCTTCACGCCAAAGATCATGCTATGTCTTTTTCTATCTTCACTCATCCATATACCCTATTAGTCAGTGATCCTTTTCTAGCCCTTCTGCTGGCTGGCTTCACTTGCATAAACTGGAAAGCCTAAAACAGCTGAGTGGCACTGTGTCTGTCTAGGCGTTGTCTCAGCTCTGAGGTGAAAAAAGGATGTGGTGCATTAGTACAAATGTAAGTATTTTATCATTATTATTATTATTATTACTTTTTTATTTGGTACAGTATGATTATCAACATATACAGTATCACCCAATAAAAAAAAACATTCATCAGCTGATTTCCTTTTTTGTCACCAAATTAAATTAAAGTCAAAGCATTTTTACATTTTGTGATATTTGCTTTTCTTATTATAGAGGTTGTTTTTCCCCCTTAATATCGATATATCCAAATATCCTTTCATAGAGGATCCCTTCTACCCTAGATGTACAATCCTGCCAAATTTCACCTTTTTAACAAAACAGTGTTTTTTATTGATGCCAGAATGAATGAAAAAGTGAGTGAGAGAGTGTGCTTTCCATAAAGAGAATATACAGTATATTGCTCACAAAAAAGGGAACACTTAAATACCACATCAGATCTCGATAAACAAAATATTCAAGTGGAAAATCTTTACTGAGTAATACTATATAATTTGTTGAGAACAAAATGATGTAGCAATGATCAATGGAAGCTACAACCATCAACCCAATGAGGGCTGGATTCAACATCACACCAAAAATCAAAGTCTGTCTTATCTGAGTCAGGTTTTAACTCCACCCTTGGTCTTATGATTGACACCAAAATGATGCAGTCAAAATTATTGAGATGATCAGGAGAACACCATTTAACAAGCAAGGGATTGTAATCAGAAGAATAATAGAGAGAAGGTTAAACCTAAAGAATAATCTAAAACACATAATCAAAAAAAGTTAAGGCAACAGTCAGGAACCAAGATGTCTTTAGAATGGATTAATTAAAGAAAACAAAGTTTTAAATAGGAATCTGTCAAATTCAGATGATTACAGTTCTGTCATACCATCGTGTTGATTATGTAATTAACATAACCTCCGGGAATACAAATCCATGGCAACCAGCTATGTTTGACACCAGAAGCAAACAAAAAAAAAACAATGATTCATTTTGGAAACAAAAAATATATGCATGTAAACAAGGGAAAATGAACACAAAAAAAACATGAGTCAGGGAAGGAATAATGACACTGGGATTGTTTCCATTACAGTCTTAGAATGATTGTGTACCATATTGGAGATCCCTATAGTGGCCCCTCGTGTCAATGTGCCACCAAACCCTCAGTACTCTTTTATGAGCCAGATCTCAGGAGGTCACTAAATTTTCTGTAATCTCTCTAGACGACTATGCTTTCCACATCTCAAAGCTATATGGTGCCCTTTGGCCTTCAGCTAATCCAGTGAGGTCTCTCTGTATCTTTTACTATATTTAGTAATACTGGTGCCATTTAATCCCATACCACCACCCATAGTGACAGAGGATGCTGCTGCTCTTATGATAGTCCAGTTAGGTCTCACATTAGAGACCATGCTATACTATTCAATATCATACCAGAAATTCCTTGTTCCTAGCCTGACAACTTTTTTTCTATTTCTGCCAACAATTTATGACACCAATTAATTATACATATTTTTTCAACATAACAGCTTTTTTCATCATCATTGTTTACCACTCATTTTCTCTTGTTATTTCCTTCAATCTGTTTCTCAAATTTAGACTTATAATGTGACACATTTTACTTTAATCTTGTTTGCAGCCACCCCCTACATGACATTCTTTTTTTCTGTTAACTGGGTTAGAGTTAGTCCAAGTTAAAACTATTTGTACTAACCTGTAAACATTTCTATTCAGTTATATTAAATAGCTGTGCTCGTCAGCATCCCATTTCCTATGGCAAAGGTGGTAGAAATATCACCCTAGGTGTGTATGTGATGATCTATTGGGAGCAACATTGCAACCTCATCTAAAAATACTCCTTTTATCTCTTGCATTTATCCCTTTATGTTTTTACTTTTCTCTCTCAGATACTTTTGAGGTCAATTAAGCTATAGTTTCTATTAATACACGTTCCCTCAACTACCTCATGCAAAACCAATTCATTGCTTTATATTTTGATTGGATGCTGGGACATTAGAACATTGACAGGCTTTACCCATCAATATTGTTGTGTGACTTATCTCATACTTCAGTTTTATGAAATCATCCTTGTTATTTTGAAAAAAAAATAAATAATGCAAATTCCTTTTAAATTGAGAATTTTAAAGACTTTTCATGTTAAATCCCTGTGCTAACTTTACAAATAAACAAAAAGACAAATTAATTGTAAGGCAATATTAAGTCTCAAACTGAAAAACAAAAAAGCAGCTTTCCAAAAACAGAGTTCAATGCCCTGGTGGTAGAATGTATTATTTTGTGAACTTTGTAATGGTTAGATGATAAGGGACTTGTTTTTTTTTTAACAATACAAACCAACATTCTGTAAGCACTGCTAGAACAGCACTGCATAGTGATTAATGGCCTGTATGGGCTACAGTGAAGTGGGAAGCGGTTCCAAAGAATCTGTTTACAAAATAATTTGGCTTGGGTCATTTTGGGAGTGTAGAGGTTCTTCATAGACTAGAAAAGATGAAAGCAGCGTCTTTTTTTATGTTGTACTTTTGGAGGGTGCCCAGAATTATGTGAAAATATGTTTGGTTTATGAATGCAGAACTCATTTGGTCAGCCAGGAAAGTGGACAATGAATTGTACTAAAAAGTCCAATGTCTAATATCAGCCAGCCAGCATGTTAACAAAAGATACAGATCTGTAAACTATTACTGCTTCTTAGATATCAGATTCTTCTAAAATATTATGTACAGATTGTTTAGAATCTACCAAAAAAAAAAACTGGACAGAAAATGGGCAGCAGTGGTTCAGACATTTCATAGCATTCTGAAGAACTAAAATAATAAAATATTGCTGTTGATGGAAAGCATACATAGCTTTGAAACAGAAATATGTTGTTTTTTTTTAATTGCAGATAGACTCAAATGTAATACTACATTGGTGTGGGATAATAATTAGAAAGAAAGGCTGAGATTGCACAGATTTATCATTAAAGGTGTTGCTTATCACATCTGAACAATATATATGGCACTATGAAATAACATACAAGAAAGGGCATTTTTAATAATAAAAATAATGATATTGATTATCCATCCATTAACCAACCCATAATATCCTAACTACAGGGTCACGGGGGTCTGCTGGAGCCAATCCCAGCCAACATAGGGCGCAAGGCAGGAAACAAACCCTGGGCAGGGCGCCAGCCCACCACATGAAATTGATTATGTTTTTAATTTTGATCGCCTTTTCCTTGCTCTCTAGAAATAATGGAGATATAATTTTGGGTCCATTAACTGTCAAGAAATATAATAGGCTATTTTTTTCATTTAGGAATTCTTTGAAAGTTTTATTTTTCCTGTGTTATCATTTTGTTGTTATTGTGGGTAATGGCATTTTTTTTTACTGTTTGTGATATAATGCAGGATAGCTGTTGCTACACAGGACAACCAAGTGCAACATGTGATGTCATTATCACAGTAGTTTAAAGGTCAGTGCTGTGCACTTCCTGGTTGTCCAATTTTGTAGATAATTCAAAATAGATTTGATGACTCTGCTTATGACCTTGGATTTTTATTATTATTATTATGATCCATCTTCTTATTCTTCTGAGACAGATGCACTGACATGCTGTCAGGGGGTACTGAGTCTGAGAGAGACGTACTAACGTGTTGATGTCATCTTTGCAAATGGGAGAAAAGCTGCTGAAAGTAGTTGTTTTTCTGTGGTGTGAGAGTATTTTGGCTGCCACTAAAGAGCCGTTCGGGAATATCTAAAGCTTTTTTTTTTTTCCAAGCAGCTGGGTGTTTTGGGGTGCGTTCGGAAAAGTTACTTGTTACATGTCCTTGTTTTTGTATTTGTATTCAAACTAGTGTTGAAGGGGCAGGGCAGTAAGGAGCAATAGCTGACACTGTTATCTCTGTAAATTAACTATTCATCGCTATGACGCTGGTTAAGCGGCTGCTTTTAAGTTAGGAGAACAGACAGAGAAAAGTAAAGTTAACCTCACAGAAAGAAAAAAAAAACAGGTAGTCAAGGATAAGAACATACAGGAGCTTAAGGGGCCAGAAGGTGCACAATAACTGTAGCAGTTCTTTAATCCAATTTCTTTGGCTTTATTTCTTTTTATAGTTTTAACATTTAAGCTAAATTGTTTAATTTTAAATAAAAAGTTAAGGCAGTTATTGTAAGCATAACTCAAATTTTAACAATGGGATCATTGCAGCACAAGTCCTGTTAGATGTTGGAGTTTACAGAGAATGGCTTGGAGGAGCCAGTCTTCTATTAGTGCTACATCTGCGGGAGATACCAGCACCTCAAGCTTAGGGTCACTGAATTGGAGATGGAGTTGGTTGGCCTGTGTTGTAGAAGAGAATTCTCTATTCTTTAAACCTATAAGTGAGGAAGAATAATTTTTGGGTAACATCGCATTCATCTTATAGAAATAGCAAAAAGGATTAATAAATGTCATAAACTTGTTGAAGCACATCAGGGTATAGCTCAACTGAACAAAAGAGACAAAGATGTAATACAGAAAATGTACTGAAAGATGACTAAATAATAGCTTTGTGGGACATTGGAAAAGACAGGAATTGTTCTGCCACAATGGGTTACATCTGAACTGGAGGGGCACCAATTTGTTGGAGAGTAGGTTAGTCAAGGATTTTTTAAACCAGGGTTTAGGGGCACAGAGAATTTAGGCCAGGCCAGGTTTAGAACTGTACATGGAGGGAAAAACAATAGTGTAAAAATAAAGATGCATAGTAATATAAATTCTAGCCCAATGTTTAAATGTAAAAATAAAACAAGCAACACATTAAAAATACCTTACCTAAATGTTAGAACTATCAAAAACAAAGCAAGTGATTTGGAGTTGTATGTTGAGGAACATAATTAAGATATTATAGCGATTAGAGAAGCCTGGATGAATATGAATTAGTGGGTTAATAAAGGTTATAAAAGAAGGTGCAAAGTAATAAACAGCTGTTCAAGGCGTATAAGACTAATAACTCCAATGTGAATCGTAGGGCATATGAGAACTTGAGTGCAACCATTAAGAAAGACATTATGGAGGCTTAAAGACAGTTAGAGAGGAATATAGCAGATAAGGTGAAAGATGACTCAAAGAGATTCTTTCAGTAGTTTAGTAGTAAAATAACAGTCAAAGAGGAGGTGAAGTGCATCAGGAATAGTAAGGGGGATTTAAAATACTGGATACTCAAAACTTGGATTTTTCTGAAGTTTTCACAAGTGAGGAAGAAGATAACCACCTACCGGTAAATGTGAATACTAACGAGGTACTGAGTGATTTAGAAATTGTAAAGGGAGAACTACTTCTTAGATTTAATAGGCTGAAATCCAGGATCTGTTAGTATTTACCCTCGAGTTCTTAAGGAAATTAGCCAGTACATATAGAAATCTTTTTATACATATTTTTTTTTTGTGACTTCAGTTGCAGGTGGAAGCTCCACCCAACTGTCTTTATGGTTCTGCCTTTGTCCAAAAATGGTTTCATAAACTTTAGTCTCGTGGGGCGACACAGTTGCGTAGGGTGTGACAGAAGCTTTCGCCTGCAAATGAAGTCACTCCAGTACACATGAACTTTATCAGAATGCCCGTCTCGATCATACAGAGGAAGCTCTGTAGTCTACTTGTGACTTTACGCTGTAGGAAGATAAGTAAATAAATCAAGGTAAATAACATTCGATTTGACTTTTGTATAAGTAACATACTGTATAATTGTTTCTTATGTAAAGACCATGCACAAAACATAATCACAAACAGGACTTTGCACGATACGTTGGCGAGCTCTGTAAGCTATGTTACTTCATTGGAGGACAGGTGTGGGGCAGACTGACAGGCTGGATGATGCCCCACCTCTCGGTGCATCGAAATGGTGCCGTCTTTCACCTTTATGCCTGGTGCAGCTGAGTTGTTCTTATATGAGAGTAGACATTTCTTGTGGGGAGGGCTTCTGTTCTCTTTCTCTGATGTGGAACCCTTGTACTCATCTGAGTGCTCCTCTGCTATAGCACGTCTTTATTTGAAAACTAACAGTGCCTGATCGGGGCAAGCATGAACGTGACTGAGAGAATAAAACTGAATAAAAAAACCGCTAACATTTACAAGTACTATACATTTACCATTACCATCTGTTACAGACTCAAATCAAATGTACGGTATGTTTTTATTGTATATTACTAACAATACGAGCAGCTCACTACTCAAAACGTTTATTTTGGGACACGGGCAGGATCGAACCCGCAACCTTTTTTAACAGGTGTCAGCAGTTCTTACTGCTGTACTACCAAAGAAATCAGGATGATAAGCCACACTACCCCGACTTCTTTTTCTTCGGTTATAGACTTGAATAAAGCACACTTGTTCTGTTATATTTGTTCCTTTTGTGAAAGTGCTTATTTGATATTTGGACTTCAGTCTTCACACATTATACACTTCATGCCAAAATTTTGTCGTCAGTACTAAAAAAAGTACATGAAAAAAGTTTGCCTTTTAGGTACGTATTCAACATTTCTTGCATTTCCTGTCATGCTACACTTACATAGATCTTTGTAGACACGGAACACACATTAAATGCATTTATTTCAAATAACATTTTTTAGCGTATACAGCTCTAGATAGCTGAATCCCTGATGAATGAGGTTTGAGCTGGGGGAGGTTTTTGCTGTTTCTGCGGCAGTGGTAGGGTGGGATAACAGGCTGCTTACTGCTTAGGCTTATCAACATATTTACAAGACAAAAGATGCTTATGGAGAGGTGCGAGCAGATTTAAGGATGGGCCGGGATTATGAGTTTTTTTGTAAGCTTTATTAATTCTAGTCTTAATCCAAGATTCATTTATTATTCAACCCTCTATATCCTAACTATAGGGTCATGGGGGTCTGCTGGAGCCCAATCCCAGCCAACACAGGGTGCAAGGCAGGAAACAAACCCCAGACAGGGCGCCTTCCCACCACAGGGCTCCAAGATTTATAGTAGAGCCAAAGTTCAGAAAAAGGATGTTCAAAATGTAAATGGCAAAGATCATTAACTAAATAAAAGCATAAACCACAGAAGGCTGAGGAAAGTTTAAATAGTTCCCAAGTGGTAAAAAGAGACAACTTAAAAAACCTGGAGCCTGTTTCCTAATAATGGTTTTTCCCTCCACAATCAAAAAAAAAAAAAAACAATTAACAAAACACAGAGAAAAACTAATAAAGTGAACAAAAAGAATACAACTAGTAGTTATAAAACAATTAATAGAAGCTGTATTAAACATAGTTGCTTAAACTAAAAAGGAAAAAATAGCACAATACATAAGAATCTGGAAACAAAACTCAAGGGCTTATACAGTTAATGTATTTCAATCTATGAGGTATGGGGTTCTCACACAACTGCCCATCTTTAAGCATTGGTAATCTCTTCTCTTTCATACATTCGAGTTCTTGCTTCTCATTCCTCTCATGAACCCTAGTTCATTTGTCTGATAGCCAAAAGGAGCTAGCCAGGATCTACTTCCAAGAGTACCTCAAGGATATCTTCCAGGGTCAAGAACAGAAGCCATGGAGCTACCCTCCTTTTACTACCCACTACCCCTATTGGCCCCAAGACTTCTTGCAATCTTAGGCCACAACGTACAGAAACAGGCAATACTCAATTCAATTTCCTCCTACTATAGTCAGCAAGGACCTCTATAGACTCAATGCTCCACTTATCTCGGTGTCCCTACATGTCCCTATAGTCCCACAGTGTCCTTCTCTTTCCAATTAGCCCACCTAATCAGACCTAATCATCGTAATATCAGGGTCATGAAGAACCCTGACCTTATACAGATGTTATGATTGTTCAAACAATAATAACTTTTTACAGCTTAAATTTTTTTCTAAAGGTTAAAGGTATTTGTCTAGAGGTCTTTAAACTGAGGGAATTGAATTTTATTATTGTTTTTTATTATCTTTATGTTTTGGCATTTTCTGTGTCACCATTTTGAGGTTCTGCCGTCTGGACATGATGACACATTGCCAGAGACTATGGTTCTGGAAGTCATGTGTGATGCCACAATAGCAACACGTTATGGTTTTTGATTTTGTACCTTATTTCTTTTGACTTCAAATTTAATCTTGCGCTTTGGTTTTTAACAATTGTGATTCTGACTTCTGGATTTTAACTTTTGTTTTTTTTTTTCAACTCATGTTCACCTCCTGGTCCATCTTCCTATCATTGGATGCAATGCCAGTAATGACCTTGCATTGCTTTGTAAACCATTATATATGATGCATCCATTAAACACTTGCACCTAGCAGAATTGCTGCCACTAAGACCTAACATCGTTATTAATTTTTATAGATATTAACTCCACTAAGGCTTAGATAGAGACATGGTTTGAAGACCACATCCTGATGGGCATAATGCAGAACTTTTGTTAGACATTAGATGGCCAAAATACAGTGCAATTCCAATATGTAATGCTCCCAGGTTTCACTGACTAACTGTATTATTTTATAGTTTGACCAGACAAGGCACACTTTTACAGCATAGTTTAAAATTCTTATATATAGTTAGTATAGTAGACTATTTACAATAAAGTACTGCAAAAATCCTTCATGGATTGGATAGAGTTTTGTTTTCCTGTGATAATGACAACCTGCTGTACCAACTCCACCTCTGCTCCATCACAGTGGAAAATGCTTGTACCAGTTCATGGCAGCTCCCTTGGCATTTCTAAAATTGCATTTGTCTGTGTTGACTTTGGTGCCAGAAACAGAGGTACTGCATAAAATAAAAAAAAAATCCAAATTGATTGATTGAAAAAGACACAGCCAAACAGACTCTGAGAAAGGCAATGGATTCAGACCATGTGCTGTTTATTAAAATATTAAATAGTTGACTCGTGCAGACCATCGTCTGCATCCCGTCTTTGTCCCACAATGTAAAATTACTCTAGACATTTTCAAAAGCACAGTGGAAATGCAAATTAGATCATAATATTTTTACAAGAATGGATTTCCTGGTCTTTGAGATTTTATAGGTTTTGTATTGCAGCCCAACAACATTAGCCAGAACAGAGACATGCAGTTGTGTCTAATATGCTGGGTTTCACTGCATGCTGTGATGGCATGGAGACATGACAACGGCTCTAATGTAAAGGTGCCACAACATCCCCCATAGACTTTTCAACATTTTTGTTTTTTGCTCTCCAGATGTGAAAAGTTTAATGGGGGAAGAACAAAGAAAAAGCAGCAGAAATTGTAAAGCAATCTATGAGTTGTAAGCTCAGCTATCTTGTAAAAATGAATGAAAAATGGCACCTAAATATCCTCCATAGCAGCCTCCTCATGTCTAATGGAGGTGAGACTTGTAGACCAGTTGCTCAACATACAGAAAGTGAACTTAGAAGTAAAATCTTTATATTGTAAACACAAAACAATATAGACATGACCAGGATTTGGGTTCCCGTCTGGGAAAAATCCCATTTAAATATAAAGTCAAAAAAACCCCCAAAAAGGTAAAGCCAGGATTTCATAAAACGGGGGGCCTAATGTTATTTTTGTTACTGGTAAATATATACATTCTTTAAAAAAATTACAGGTCCACTCATACTAACATAAATTGTACTTTTTTTTTGCACATCCAGCTTTAAGTGGTTTTTCTTAACACTAATTTAAATCCACTTACAAACTTTCAAATGATCAAGATAAACTGATGACATACCTTTGAATAATATGTAAGATATACCAGGCCATTGCAAGGCACAAACAGCTAAGTAATATCCATTATAATTTTGAACTGAATAGCATTATATAAAAGCAAACAGTCTGATTATCTTTTTGTCATTCCCTGTAATTTGTGTATACATACCTGATTTGTGTGTTTCCAGTCTCCGAATACTTGAGTGAATCTACCCTCAACTAGATTTTTACAAAAATAGCAAAATCACATATTTCGACATCCCGTATTGAACCCATGTAGTATCACCTGTTCTATCCATGAGCTGCAAAGTTGAATGTCTTACCGACTTTAACAGAAGCTGGAAACATTAAATCAGATTGAGTCCGTGGCTCAAGGATATCAGACATATACATGACTTGGCCAATCCTTTGGCATTTGTCGGCTGGGCGGTTGTAGATTTTCCAGTACGTAGTTACATTGGTAGCACACCCTTCGATAAAGTCAACACAGCTAGAAGTTAGGTTTCCACTCGCCATTGGGGCATCACTGAAATTTTCAATGTCGACATCAGACTCTGGCATGTTTTGTACTTCTGTATGCTTCCTTTTGCTAATAAAACCTAAAGCAGGTATTTGTCAAGACATTGTTCACATTTCCCTCCAACAAGACGTACCACAAAATTAATTAGTAATTAGTGACTCGTGAACAATTCGTTCATTTTGAACAACTCTTTTCAGTGAGTCTAATGAATCGATTCAATGGAACTGAATGAGAGTCCTGATTAACTTCAGTACCTTACTAGCTGATGCCTCGTGTTTTGTGTAGCTGTGATTGGCAACATTTTAAGTCAATCCTGTTATGCAGACTGTGACATGTACTGTGTAATTAGTATCTAAATATGCTCTTTCCAGATACTTTTTAAGAGTTTTTCTAGTGATTTTGCTCTGTAAGCATCTGATATTTTGATCATAGGAGGTGTGTATTAAAATTCAGATATGTAGCATAGGCTAATTTTCATTTTAGGAAAAAAACAAAAAAAAACAAAAAAAAAAAACAAAGCTATAGCGTGGGTAACTGATGAAAGTGGATGGCCCTAGGCCCACCCTAGGCCCCACACGTTCCAAATGCTGGTCCTGGCTCTGCTGTATAGTGAATGTTCTTTTCTTTTTGGCAGCTGGTTCAAAATTAGCTCTTCTCTTCTGGTGATTGTTTTTCTTTGGGACTGGAAGGAGCAAGCCTTTGAATGACTAACAGAAGTTATGTCGTCATCAGGTGAATTGGAAAGGGTTTTGGATTCACAGGATTCATCCTGGGTCAGGTTTAATGGTCTTCATGCCCTCGCCTTCTGACTCAGTTTTATACTCATTTACCTGCAGAACGTGTCTGTGACAGGGGATCATGTCATGATTAGGCTGGAAATGGATGCTTTGCCTTTAAGAGAAGCCATATTATGTAATGTTGTCATGGTCATGACCTTCATTTCTAGGAGCGGAGCCACCAGGGTTGTGACTTTGACCTAATCAGCAACCAGCATAAAAAGTCAGCCTTGGCCATGAACCTTATCCGATCTGTGGATAAATCCTTGCTTCCCTTTGACTTATTGTATATTTAATCTTCTAGTTTTTCCTGGGTTTCAACTCATTGCCTTTTTTTACTTTGATTTTTTTTTGCTTCTTTTCTGGGTTTCAGGTGCTATGGTTTCAATTTATTTTCTTTTGTTTTGCTTTTTGCCTGCTTTTCCTGGGTTACTCAGATATTTGTTATTCTGTTTTCCAGTCTTGTCAGGACACTAAACAAGACACTGTAAGGCACTCAAATGACTCATGTATTTGACAATCTCTGTTCTTTATGCATAGCTTTGTGTTTCAAGTAACAGGTACTTCTCACAATACATCAGGTTTTTGACTTATAATTCTCGGACTTGCACCTTGGGGTGTAGAAGAGGTGGCTCATGGTCAGAGGCAGTGTGATGTACTGACATAGGAACTATAAGATAAGAAAAGATAAGATGGCACAGAACAAGATCAGATAAGACAATATAAGATGAGATGCCTTTATTATCACTGTGCAATACAATGAAGTATTGTTTGGAGCAAGTCAATAGATGCCTAGATAAAGGTAAATAAGAGGTGACATTAAATTGCAAGAAGCACACATTTTCAAGTAAACATTAAACTATGAGAAGCACAGTTACTATTATCAATTTCAAATATCAAGAGTAAAATAAAGATAAATATGTAAGCATAAGTAAATTAATAAATGAATTCTCAGCTAAAATTACAGTCAATGTAATAGTCATGAGTTCACATGGGTCATGTATAAATGTGTGACCATATGTGGTTGAAGCAGAAGTTCAGTTCGGTCAGTGATGATTCTGTTATAGGAAGGGGCAGTGATCACTGTGCATTTAATAGACTGATTGTTTTGGGGGTAAAAACTGTTCTTCAGCCTGGTAGTGCAGGCATGTAGGGCTCTACAATTCCATGTGATGATGGTGTGATGGTCTGCACATTTTCATTTCAACCAAAGAAATATGAATTCTGCCCCTTTTATTAAAAATTGTCAAAGTCAAAGCGAACTTTATTGTCATCTTAACCATATACAAGTATACAGATAGATGAAACTGTGAAGCTCAGGGTCCACATTGTAACAACATGAAGTGCAAATAATAAATTAAAAATAGAATTAAAATTTAAATTTAAAAAACAAACAAGACAAGACATTGTGCAAAGACAAGACAAAGAAGTAGCAACAATATTGACATGTAGTAAGCAATATGAACATTGATGCAATGTATGTGATTTGCAATCTAGATTCATAATCAATACAGGGTGGCCCAGATCTAATTTTGCAGATCCAGATCATCTGGATGACTTTCATTTATGCAGGGACGATTCCAGTTCGGCACGAAGACGATTCTTCATGTTGTTAGTTCGCATACTTCTCGATGGTCTGGGATTTTTCTAGTGATTTTCTATGTAATAAACTTAATAAGTTATAGCGTAATGAAAATTGCATAATTAGATCTGGACCACCCTATAGATACATAATATAATAAATAAATAAATAATTGATATAGATAATACAGAAATTATCAGTGTATGATAATAGTTGTTTAAGACATGTGTAAACAATTATTTAATCATTCATTCCTCTCATGATTTTTATTATGACCCCAAACCACCCCAGGTAGGGCCATAATGTCTCATGATTTGTTTAATGCAATTTGGTGTCCTTTACAACAGAAGGAAAACAATTGAATATTTTCATTCCTAATAATAATTATGTACTGAATGCAACAAGTTTAAGAGTATTCAAGTTTGCTAAGATATAATTTTCAATTTCTTTTCAAATTTCCTCTTTCTCACTCAAGCAATGCCAGACAACTCAGCCAGTTAATAAACCACAATTAGGACAAAATGGTAGTAGATGGTATATCTGGTGGCAAAGAACTTCTATGTTCAGATTTCTGTTGATTTTGTCTTCCTGTGTCTTAAATGGAATATCTTCTCAGTAGTTTGAGTTTCCTCACACAACTTAAAAATGTGACCTTTTGGGTTAATAGGTAACTCTAAACTCAAAAAGAGTGAAGAGGAGTGTAAATGCATGATGGATCTGTGTGCCATCCAGTGTTGGCTTCTGCTTTGCACTTGATGCTGCCTGTCCTAAATAGCATTTGTTACACATATATTATACATATATCTTTGTTAGTTTTAGGATTTTTCCATGTGTACCTTTTATTTTCAAAGTCTTTTTCAGAACTGGCTTGGTAATTTAAAAGTTGATGTAGATTGCTGATGTATTTTATTTGTGCAATACATTCTGAGTACAGTCGCATAATCATATGCTTTATTTTTGCCATCTCAGGTTATAAAATGAGGATAATTGGGTATGACTTTATCTCTTGGTGGACACTATGTCTGTGCAATTTTTAGAAGTAATTGATTCATATTCAACTACCTCAGTGGTACGATTGATGTTTTGGTTACAATTTGTTTCTGCCTTTGACCTTTGCTTTCATGTCCCTTGGTGTTGGTCTCTCATTTCTGATTGTCTTCCAGGTTTTGACCCTTCGCTACTTATTTTGACCACGTTTCCTGGTCAATTTGCTTACAATAACTTTTGTGCAATTACACTGTCTAGTTCAGCAGTGGTCCCTGTGACTTTGTAGTGGATAAAGTTACTAGGATAATGAATGGATGAATTCCAGTTACCTTCTGGATAGATTAGTGAGCTCAGTTATGCAATTGGAAGCTAAAAGAACATCATGACCTAATTACACTACAGCTAGAATAATTTAATTTTCCTATGACAAGAAGTATCATAGTAACTCCTCATTCAGTCCCACACCAAACCAAAAGGATAAGAAAAAACTGAAAATCTGACACAGAAGGAGATCATAACCAGAACACAAATTCTTTTGCTAGGGTCTGTTTAGCTGAAAGTGAACTACCACTAAGTAGGTCAAAGGTTTTTATACCCAGTGAGGGATAAAGTGGTGTGCAATCACTGCCATATTTATATTGCCACTTCTTGTGAAACCAGCAGCATGACAATCATGGTTGTCAATAAAATAAATAAAGAAAAATATGGCAAAAGCTGAAATCACCTTTGTAATTTTACTTTTAAGCATGAAATGACCCATAATCCTTATATATAATTTGATACCATCCGTATGTATGGTGTTCGCATCAATACCCCATATGTATGGTGTTCCCATCAATACCGCGACTCAATACAAGTTAGAACCATGCAATAGGACTCTGCCTCTGTAGTTAGAACATAACGTGGCAAACGCGGATGCAGTATTGCATGATTGGCTAAGAATGTTCAAATGCTTCAGTGATGCCACTGGACAGCCGAATATAGTAAGTCGGTGTTGGTTCGAGCAGATAACAGTAAGTTCAGTTGGTTTTTGGAACGTTGGTTTGGTGGGGCGTACTTTCCAGGACTAACATCTTTGACTGACTTAAACCCTTCCACAGCTCCAGAACCGTAAGTAATTTAGAACGTATAGCCATTTGCTTGGTTCATCAAAATCTATCTTTGGGCAGTTCAGTTTCAGCATCTGTCCTTCTGTCATCTATTGGCAAACTGAGTAATGATGGCTGGGTATTAACAATGGTCATTGTTTAAATTTTAGCTGATCTCAGATCTAAAATGACCATGCCAACATAATTATTGCTTCGACTCTGATTAGAGTCGTAAAGTACAGTTTGTTTTGAAAATTAGTTTGCCGGAAAAAACCAAATGAGGTGCGCCGAAGAGCTGAGTTCACATCTTGCAGCTCCGTTTAAACATGAGGCTCTTCATTATGTCAGCCGAAAAGGTCTATTTTAAGAACAAATCAATGCCATGATAACAAAATCATTTCAAGGACTTAAAAAAACAAATAATTCTTTGCAGAGAAAGTATGGATTTCACAAACGTAAAATTTATAGCCCGATTCGATCGGGCTTCCAGTCGGTTGTAATAGAATAATCTCATGCAAAAACACAAAAAGAGACAAAATTACATGTTGTGGACGCTAGGGATCGCTGTTGCCCTGTTGAGCCCACCAGACAGACGTCCAGGACACACGTTTAAAACACCAAGAATAATTTCTTTAATTTTCTCTTGCGATAATGTGCACAAACCACCGCACACTCCGCAATTCTCCAATAAATCAATAATCACAATAATAATAAACAATAACCAATCCTCTACTCCCAGCAGCTTCGTTCCTCTACCACCCAACTCCAGCTCCTCCTGTCCTTTTATAGTCCATAAACCAGAAGTACTCCATCTCCGGGTCAAACTCAACATCGTCCTTTATCATGTGTCCCGGAAGTACTGCAGTTCCGTTCTCACGACTCCCAAGTGCTTCCAGGTTGGCGTAACAATAATAGCCCCCAGGTTCTTGGTGAGCTCCCCCTGGCAGCACCCAACAGGGTTGTGTCCCATGCTGCCCTGCGGGAATCTGGGGAACCATTTCCGTCCAGGGGAGCTGCCATCTAGCATCCCGGGGGATGTAGTGCCCTGAAAAGGCTATTTTTCCACTTTCTTTTAGTTGAGGGACATCCCAGCCAGACTGAAACACCGGCCGTCCATCACAATGTATACAAATGGCTAATTACCATATAGGTTCTGAGTTTGAGAACCCTCTTTAAAAGGTTCCAAGGAAATAAATACAACTTTTGTGCTTTAGCTACAATGTCCCATAGCTGGGGAATAATTGTTACAGGAAAACCACCATCAGTCCAATCTGAAGACTCACTACTTTAGTCTAGAATTCCCGGATTTAAGCTACCCATTAGCTGTTATATCTCTTCATTCATCATTTGCTCAACCAAAAAAGCTTGTCAGCCATTATAGATTGTTACAATTCCTTGTCTATTCTATTTCACTTCTCAGTTGCCTGCTGTGGCACTTCAATTCAATCTTCTTCTGATTATACTGTCCAGAATGTACTTAACATATCTTAGAATGTCCAGGAGGATGTTCAGTTGTGATATTACTTCTTCTAACTGATCATTGACCTCCAGAATGTTATTTTAACTTGAAATGCTGTTGATTGGAGTTTCTCTCTTTTCTTGTCAAAATACCAAATCTCAATTAATGGAACTTAATATTGTATTAATTTATGTTAAGCATTGATATTTATTCTGTTTTACTAAGTGTTTCACTCAATATGTATGTTTCATGATATAATACAGTAAGTGTATTATAATCTTAAATGAGTCTGTACACATTGAACAGCACATATTAAGTTGATTTGAATAATTACAACTTCTTTAGTTAGTCCCATCATTACGTCTGCACAGGAAAACAAGAGGAACAGTCTCAATAAAACTAACAGTGCTTGCCTGGAGATAGCAGGAGAAGGAGATCTTAGTGAAGCCATATGCAGAACTAAAACAGGAATTCACTTTTAATTCAATGCTGAGAACAAAAAGTTGCAATGAAATTTCTTATATATGGAATTGACCAGCTAATAAAACTTTCTGAACTGAATGTATGTGTTACTCTACAGTGACTCAGTCCATCCCACCTGAAGCAGCAATGGGCATAAAATGGCTGTTTGGATGTGGGCCATGTCAGCGCCTCAGTGTGCATAAACAGGATCTCATGCGCTTGGGTGAGTCGCTCTGCAGCTTGCTTATGTGTCATTCGATGGCCTTTTGTTCACCCAGGCTATGCCATTCAGACCATGATCGTCTGATTCATCAAAGTCACAGCCCCAATACCTTTTATTTTCCTCTTTCTAAGCTATCAGTGTTGACATTAATTGTAATGAAGAAAGGATGGGCTGCTTCTGCCATTATTCCACCTCAGTGGCCACCCCTCACACACATAAAGCTTCCTTTTAATCAGACACATCTGCTACATGTGACCTTCCCAGACTGAGCTGCTCACAAATCACTGATGCCCTTTGTCGCATATGGAGGGGCTTAATGATGGCTCAGGAGTCCAGGGGAAAAAGATAAAAAATGTTTAAAAAGAAAGACATCAGTAAAGGCCAGCTCCTCCCCTGCTGGCAATAAATCTGCAAAGTGTACTGGTGCATATGACAGGCAGGCCAGACAGGTGAGCCCCAAAAGGAATGAGGGCTTCATATCATCAGGTTGAAGTTCAAAGAGGTTAGGAGTGAGGGTAACTTGAAAATTCAAAATACTGCAAAGTGCATTTTTGTCAGTCAGAAGTGGTGGTTTCTGTATTGTGTCTCCTGCATTGGGCATCATGTTTAATTAATTATCTGACTCAGCATAAACCAGTGCCAATGCAAATACTAATGGCTTGTAAAAGGGTAATGCCATTCTGTGTATTGGCTGTTCAGCAAGCTCCAACTGTTATAAAATGAATCCAAAATGTGTAAAAGAAATAAAAATGAGCTGCCCTTGCAAAAATGAACATACACAAAGCACATACTTCTGTTTCATACAGACTCATTTTACTCTTTTGCCAGACCAGTTTTATTTCTGGCTTCAATAGCATCAGATATCACAGCAAAAGATAAAAAAGTAGCCCTATCCCCTCTAAAACAGTGTCAGACCTAAATATGCTATACATCTAACAAGTTTCTCTTGTGGATACTTAATAGTGTCAGCCTGGGCACATCTTTTGTATTGAACCTGCTGAAGTCATCTCCAAGAATGAAGCTGGGACTCTCCAAACATTATTTTTGTTTCTAGTGGTAACTCTGTATAACTGAAAAGAATCTGGCAATATCATGTTATGACCATTTTTCAAAATCTCCTTTTATTGGCTTCCAGAGCTACATACCTGAATGCTAATGTGCCATAGTGACTACCTACATGGTGACAGTTTTCTCAGCTCTAGTCTCTTTAAGTCACATGACAGGTGAGATGTAAAATAAAAACAGCAGGCTTCACCCAGTCGTCATCTCCATATTCTCATATCTAAGCAATAATCAGACAGGCAGACGTATATATGAATGAATAGACTAATAAGAGCATTCTTGGTGCTGAGTCAATTTTTCAGACCATTTTTGTATGCAGCACCCCAATGTTTACCAAGTGTGCTTCACGCATTATGAGCACATGATTTTTCCTGATAGAAATTTTGTATCTTTTGTTGTAAGTAACCACCAAGATAGTCTGTTCAACGGCAATGTGAAATCAGTACTGTTGTATGGGGCCGAAACCTGGAGGACAACCAAAACCACCACCCGAAGAATCCAGACATTCATCAACACCTGTCTCAGAAAGATCCTCTACATTCGCTGGCCAGACACCATTAGTAACAACAACCTATAGGGAAGGACCTGCCAACCTTCAGTAGAAGTAAAAATCTGGAAAAGATGGGGGTGGATAGGGCATACCCTACGTAAACCGCAAACTAGCATCACCAGACAGGCTCTTAGATGGAACCCTCAAGCAAAGCGTAAGAGAGGCCTTCTAAGAAACACCTGGCGACGCAACCTCGACGCAGACATCACAAGGATGGGTTACACCTGGAGTCAACTAGAAAGAATGGCCCAGGACAGAAATCTCTGGAGATCTACCTTTGGCGGCCCATACCCCGGAAGGGGTGGAGGGCATAAGTAAGTAAGTAAGTTTGTTGTAAGTGCCTGTGAGCAAAGGGCTCGGAGATGGGCAGGAGAGAGGTTACCATTACCATGTCAGCAAGACTGATTATATCAGGACTCGATTTTCAGGTTCCAACAGTAGGGAGCGCTCTAGCATACTGGTAGCATCTTGGTGGGTTTGTTAACACTCCTTATGGAAGAACTGCATTTCATGAGCGTCTCATGGCCCATCAGTGTATTAGCCATTTAGACTTTATAGCTCTTTTTACCACAAGCATCACCACTAGGCATTTTAAAAAGCACACTCGGAAAGAATAAAATATAAAAACATAACAATGTCCAGGCTGACAGAGTTTTTCCTTGGTTGAATTAGAAGGCAGTGAACCACAAAGAAATGAAAAGACTTGTTCTGCTGACATTGTAACAGTTTGGAGAACTGGAGAACCCTAGCATACGCACCAACACTCTGGGGACGGGTGACTCAAAGCACTAGGAAAGTCAATAACATGAACATACTGAAACTATTAAAAGCAAAGACAAACAAATGACAGACAGCGACTTCATTGTTTCTTTCTACATACAATGACGCTGGCCTGCCCTGCGCCTGTGCCAAGCCTTGATTTTAGAAGCAAGCATTTAAAACCGTTTTGTTTTACTGCAGTTCTTTACCCGAGAAACTCTCCCTGGAGGAAAAAAAAACACAGGCAATATGAAATGCAAACAGGCAGACACAAGTGCAAGTGATTAGCAGAAAGGCAAGAATTATTCACTCATCTCATTCGTCCCTTAGGAGAGTTGGACATGGGGTCACGTGAAAGGCCACTCTCCTTACACAGGATGAGGACAGGTCTCAGTCAGAAGTTAATGCTTATCAACCACCACCTCTTCAATTATTAGGATGCAGTTCTCCACACCCCATTTTTTTTAAACGTTTCCTGTGGTGGTACACAACAAGCTACACAGCTGCCTGTAACCGTGGCAACCTTCAGCCATGTTGACAAATTGTCAGCCAAGTTTACTTTTATGTGGTTTCATGTAACAATTCAAAAAGCTGGTAGGCAGTTTGGTAACTCTAAAAACATCTTTCCACTTCCATGCCAAGCCAAATTCATACCAACAGGATGGGTGTTGCGGGCTTTAACTTAGCTTGACACAGTTGTTCAGTATTTTCATTTTCCCTTTCTGCTGCCAATACCTGTGCGTTGCATGGTCTCGTGCAGAGAATGCATACTGTCGATAAAATGAAACTGGTTCAAAGGTGAAATCCTACAGTATAGAGCAAATATAAAAAGTTTGCTTTCACTTTTAGAAGTGGAAAGACAAAACAATTGTGTTTTGCAGCTCAGTGTTTATTCAGCATAGATGTTCACTGGTGGGCTTGTGGTCTGTGGAGACATCATATTTCAAGGTTAGGTGAGTGCAATCAACTTACATAGTGATATGTGAGGAAACAAAATATCGTAACAGCATCACACTATGTGTGCCTTAGATTTGTCAACATGGGAGACTGGCATTACATTTCCCACCAGTATTGCAGAAAGATACAAAACATACCTGTATATAAATATGGATTTTAATAACAACAGCAGACAAATTAATACAACAGCACATGTGATAGATAGATAGATAGATAGATAGATAGATAGATAGATAGATAGATAGATAGATAGATAGATAGATAGATAGATAGATAGATAGATAGATAGATAGATAGATATGTCGATGCGTGGAGTGGACGGAGCAAGCCCCTATTCCATCTCCCTGTTCCAAAAATTAATGTAATATATGGTCCCCAGATAGGGGACGTATCAGATATTAAACTGATAAGAACAGATACTACACTTGATCTTAGCCAAAAGGCCGAGAAGGTTCTAAGAACCCTAAGGTTCTGTCATTAGCTGTTTACAAATGCCTTATGGGTAAATCTAGAGGGATTTGCTTTCCTCCACTGTCCCTACATGAGTGTCTACCTATCTTTATGGAATTCCTAAAGAGCAATAAAAAATCCCAATTACACAGAAGAAAACAGAAGCTGTATAAAACATGTGCATGAAACAGAAAATGTACAAAGTGCAAAGGTGTGTTTTGCAAGGAAAAAACTTCACAATTGTCAAGAGTTGGTCATTAATTTATTTATGTGTTTCTTTTGTTTCCATATTTCTATTCACTTTATTTTTATGTGTTTATATTTGTATTATTATTTCTCATTTTTGCCTTTATTTTGTGCAGTATTTTCTTCATGGATGTTGCTGTTTTTCATTTCTCAGTGTTATGGATGCCACTGTCTGCCCAGTTAAGCTTCAGAAATTTACTTAAAATATCCCAAAAATCTATTCAAAGTTCCACAGGAAAAGGGTGGCTAAGTGGGAAGTACAATAACCCCACTTGAAGCCATTCAAAGCATTTAAGAATATTGTTGATGTAATAACTTAGGAGAAAGGAAATGTACGTTTATGGGTGCATCACACCCTTTTATTTTACAAGTGTGTTTCCAGTTAACTGCATGAAAGTATTTTGCAGACTTTCCTTTTGAAAGCTGCTGTATTTGTTCAATATTTTACTAAATGAGTGGTTTTGATTTGACAGCTCAGCTGCTAATTCCACACGCCTACTGCCTTGCCTGCTTCTCAACTTCTAATAGATTTGTGCAGAAAAAAAGCCAGAGAAGGAAATGTAACAAATTTACAGAAAAAAACATTGTATTCTCAAACTCAACAAATCCAGGTTAGTAAGACGTTATAAGTAGAAAGTGAAACATGACAGAAGATAATTAAAAGGCAGCAAATTATTGATGACATGGTGTAAAGGTGATGTTTGATTGGAGGAAAATTGGAAAATAGTGCCATCATAAAATGAATGCTGCATATTTGATGCTCAGGCAAAAGTGTTGGAAGCCAGTTCATATCTCCAGTTTATTTGACAGTTTATGTATGGAGTTCCAAAAAAGGACAAAGTAAGAAATGAGACGATCAGAGGTACAACAAAATTGGGAGAGATATTGAAGAAAGCACAGGAAAGCAGTTTGAAGTGGTATATGGGCTTGTGAAGAGGAGAGACAATGAATATATGGGCAAATGAGTGGTGGGAATGTAAGTACAGGAGAACAGAAAATGAGAGAGGCCAAAGCAGAGGCGGATGGATAAAATGCAAGAAGTTCTGAAGCAAAGGACTGATTGGGGAGGAGATAGGGGACCGTGCTGTTTGGAGGAGATTGAACAGGCCCATCAACCCCACATAGAAGTGTGAAAAGATGAAGAGGAAGAAGAAAAAGAGATACCCAGAATTCCAGTGCTTAATATATTGATAACCTTAAACAAGGTACTTGTGAATTCTTAATTAAATTTGCAGAAAGTCTCAAATTTTATCAATACATTTCTAAAAGAAGACTTATCTTACAGTGATTGCTCACAAGCATTTTAACAGCCCCCCTGCCTGCACGCCTATCCACTTGCAATCCTGTGTCTGTTGTGATTGCCTGTAATGTGGGCCTAGTAATGTCATTATTTGTAAAGCTGTAAATGTTACTTGCTCTGAGTCTATTACACTAAATTGAGAGACTTTCTAAACTTTTCTAAATGGATTACTGCACTTAATGAACTTAATTCTTGTCAATTACAAAGATTTGTAGAGGTGCAGATTTTTGATAACAGCTATTAAAAAGCAAACCAAGAAATGTATGTGTAATAAAGAAACAGAGTAGAGTTCAGGGTAACACTTGAAAGAATAATGAATAATAATCATGCAAAATAATGTAAATGGCCATTTATTTTAATGAAATGTTATAAAATACACATACGGATTAAGTTCCACACAATCTTTATTGTACAGTACACATGGGGAAGGGCCATTTCTAGCCTTTTTAGGGGTTTAAGAGATACTCTTTTTTGAAAATACCCACCCTTTCACCCATCAACACCCTAGTATATACACATCAAAGTCTACTTGGAGCTTTCACACCTGCTACAGGGGTCTAAGTAGTCACTTGATTATGCCACGGAACAACTCTCATATTGAGGATCATAAAATTATTTTTAAATGGTTTCCTCCCACAGTCCAAAGACATGTAGGTTAGGTGCATTGGCGATTCTAAATTGTCCCTAGTGTGTGTGTGTGTGTGTGTGTGCGCCCTGCCCGCGGTTTGTTTCCTGCCTTGTGCCCTGTTTTGGCTGGAATTGGCTCCAGCAGACCCCCGTGACCCTGTAGTTAGGATATAGTGGGTTGGACAATGGATGGATGGATGCATACTTGGTTACTTTTTCTAACCTGGGCTGCACAGTTTTTGCCTGTGTGGTCTCTTCATGCCCTCCACATGACTTTTAGGATTTTTAGTCAAGACAATCCAGTTTTCCTTTCACTTTTTATGAGTAGGTCCTGTGATAGACAATTGTAAGCTGCTCGATTCTCTGTTATTGGATCAACTTATTATCTGACCGACTCAGACTGCCCTGTAAAATCCTTTCCTCACTGGTGGGTTACCCCATCTTTATCAATGGTGATGACTGTACTCTGCTCAGTCTTTAAAGAAATCTGCCTAATTTTTCATCCAAGTCCTAAAACACATTACAGTGTTACTAAACTGTAGTCATTTTTAAAAGAAAAAAAAAAATCAGTGAAAACATTGCAAATTGCAATATACCAAATCCTTCTGAATAGCTACCTCATTCTCGCTTTCTTGTCAGGTATGCCACTTTTCTATCTTGTCAACCACCTCATCCGCATGACTGGCTGTGTCTTTTTAATTTGGCTTTGTCTCTGATGCACATTCTATCAGCTCCTTCTCACCATATGTCACATGCACCATTTACTTGCATTTTTCGTTCTTGTTTCTGTGTTGTTAAAAGGCTCTAGTAAAGGGGGTTTCTTTTGTTCCTTCAGTTTTCTATCTCAGGTTTCGTATTGTATTCCTGAGAAAATAATATTTTTTCATTTTCAATTAAAGTAACATTTCCTGGAGAAAAGTGTAATACTTGCTCAATGATAACTGACTGGTACTGAAACCTTTTTTTTACATTACTTATCTTTGTGAATTACTTTTGCCATAGGGCCCACAACCCAGCTGTAGATGGACAAGAGAAAGTAGGCTACTGGCCTATATAGTATGGAAAGACTACAGATCTGAAGTTGAAGACAGAGACATCTCAATAACTGAGTCAAGTAATAGGATTAAGAGGGAACAAACTTGTGGAGACTTTAGGGCTAGGAAGATTGTTCACCAATAAGTAGGACATCCTATAGGGGTCATGGCAGTTATAAAAGAGATCACGTAAGAAGTAAATCTGCTACAAATCTAGAACCCACTGTTAAAACTCTGAATAGCCATTTAAACTAAAAAAGGTGTACCTGTAGTTCAAGTGGCTAGAGAGTTTGTTTATTTACTGGTCAAGGTAGTTGACATAAACATGGCAAAAGGATGTAAGGCCTCTGAAAAATCCCAGAAACCAGACCAGGACCTTCACTAACCTGCGCAGATATAACCTTACAGCAGACAGCCAGACACCTACCCCCATTTCAACTACATTAAAAAATGTCCAAAAAATAACAACACCACAGACGGGCTTTGGCCTGCAGGGGCCTAAAATGGGGCCCTGACATTACAAGTATAATATACTTATAAATGTCCCAAAATATACCAAAAAAGTAAATCCTTTGGCTTGGAGGCAAATTCTAAAAAATAAACAATTGTACTTAAAGTTCAGAAAAGAAGGACAAAAATGGCCCATGGCAAACAGGACTTAAACAAAAAAGGCAATCCAGAGCAAAGAAGTCTCCATATGCGTTCAAGAATCAAACAATAAAACGAGAAGCAAAAAATATCAAAGAAACCAGGAAATCAATACTCTAAAAGAACTGCACACTCCAAACATCAATGAACTATGGGAGGATTAAATGCCCAGCTTCACATATAAAGGCTGATGGCGGTTTTTCAGCAGTGAAATCAAGGTGGCCACATTTCTTGGAGTTTCATTCACAAAACACAAGGAAAATATACATAAAGCATAAATTCAAAATAAAAAAATAGGAATAATAATATTAAAGGAAAATACACAAAGATTTTAAAGAAATCAAAAAAGCCAGAGAAGAAAGCCTGGTTGTAATATAACACTTACTCTGTCTCAGTGGAAAAAGAACCTGAGCTTGTGTCTCAGAAGTTGAAAGAGATCAGTTTGGGGTGTAGTTGCTGTCAGTTCAAAATGAAGCCTGTTATATTAGTGCCAAGGCTGAGAGTTTATTCTCGGCAGACCATAGAAATTTCTTCCAGCTCACTTCAGAGTCTTCCATGTGGCTTCTGGTAAGCCTCAGCTAAGATGTCATAGTTTTATCTTGGAAAGGTTTTGGGGAAACATAAACCAGTTTTCAATGCACAGATTCGTTTTAATGTGGAACCACAGTTTAATGTATAATTCTTTGTCACTACATTAGTTTGTCAATTCTTACACTTTGGGGGTACACAGTTTACATTTACAATGCACTTCCACAAAGACTATGGGGCATTACCTTACTGTCGGTAGTTCCTTGAGATTTCACCTAGGTATTACTGTCACTGTAGCCTTCTTTTGGAGTGTTCTTTCTCCCTTACCCTAAATGACCCCAAATGAGAGTTCCCAGCCCTCTACATGAAAACATATCAAACATGCAGGCAGGAAAGCAGGCTTTAATAAATTTAAATTTTTAAATCTTTAATCTTTCAGCATTACTCAAGAGCCATAAACAAAGGCACAATAAAGAATGGCAACATATATTATACAACCTGGTACTGTTAGATATTTAGTCTTTCCAGGCGGCTAATTTCCTGAGTTGCTTAAAGTGTCAGTAGTAACTGAGAGCATTGTTCAACTGGCATCCTACTCTTCCTTTCTCCTCTTCTTTTTCTTCTCCTTTAATAATCTTACAGTTATCCAAAATTTATAAAACTAAAATTATGTTTACAAAATCATTTGATTTACCACACATTTCTGACATCATAAATGGGACCCAATAGCGCAGTATTTTTGAATAACACAGAACCAGTGTATGAAACCTTCCTTATGTACATTATGCACTCCTCTCTGGACTACCCAAAAAAGATATAAATCGTTTGCAACTAGTGCAGAATGCAGCTGCTAGAATCCTAACTAGGAAAAGAAAATCAGAACACATCACACCAGTCTTAGCGTCACTACACTGGTTACCTGTGTCATTCAGAATTGACTTTAAAATTCTGCTTATGGTTTATAAAGCCTTAAATAATCTCGCCCCATCTTATATATCGGAATATCTGACACCTTATATTCCAAATCGTAACCTCAGATCCTCAAATGAGTGTCTCCTTAGAATTCCAAGAACAAAACTTAAAAGAAGTGGTGAGGCGGCCTTCTGCTGCTATGCACCTAAAATCTGGAATAGCCTGCCAATAGGAATTCGCCAGGCTGATACAGTAGAGCACTTTAAAACACTGCTGAAAACACATTACTTTAACATGGCCTTTTTATAACTTCATTTTAATCGTAATTTAACTTAATCCTGATACTCTGTATGTTCAATTCATCATAACAACTATTCATGGTGGCTCTAAAATCGGTACTGACCCCTACTCTCTTTTCTGTTTCTTTTTCCGGTTTCTTTGTGGTGGTGGCCTGCGCCACCTCCACCTACTCAAAGCTTCATGATGCTCCAACAATGATGGACGGATTAAAAGGAAGAAGTCTACGTGACCATCATCATCATCAAGCCCTTCCGTGAGAATCCTAAATCCAAAGAGGACTGTTTCATTTATGTTAGGTAGAATGCCCAGAGGGGACTGGGCGGTATCATGGTCTGGAATCCCTACAGATTTATTTTTCTCCAGCCGTCTGGAGTTTTTGTTTTTCTGTCCCCTGGCCATTGAACCTTACTCTTATTCGATGTTAATGTTGATTTATTTTTTATAATTATGTCTTTCATTTTTCTATTCTTTAATATGTAAAGCACTTTGAGCTACTGTTTGTGTGAAAATGTGCTATATAAATAAATGTTGTTGTTGTTGCTGTTGTTATTATGGTAGTAGATCTGCATTATGCATTTGAGTTAAAATGATTCTTGTCTCTCATCAAGATAAACACGCATAGCCAGTCAATATCTTGGAATTACAAAATAGAAAAGCTTATTAAATTTTTTACATAGAACTAATTATCAAAATATTGCCATAATTTTTATGCAAACACAAAAAGCAATAACATATAAGGTACAATTTACAGTAACAAAGTAACATAACACGCTCTTTTGACGTAGTCTATTTTAGTAAAGAAACAAGTACAGTGTTTTTTTAAGATTACAAGAAAAGTTCTGTTCCATTCCCAACCATCATGTGCCCAGTTTTTTAATAGTGGCTTTGTCATTGACACTGTCATAAAATGGTGACAACAGACAACAGTTTTCACCAACCTGAGCCACTGCATCTTGTAGCTTCTTCAGAGTTGTCATACGTCTCATGGCGGTCTCCTTCGCTAATCTTCTTCCACGATCACTCCATTTTTGCAAATGGCCTGCTCTAGTCAGACTTATGTCTGTGCCATACTCTTTCCATTTCTTAATGATTGATTTTACTGGACTCCAATGTATATTCAGTGAGTTGTATGTTCTGTTGTCTCCATCCCCTGACTTGTGATTTTTAGTTTAATTTCCGTGAAGATGTTTGGAACAACCTTTGAGTCCTGATTATGAGGGTTACGATACTCATGCACTACAAACTGGACCTTCCAGAAAATGTGCATTTACACTACAATGAATTGAACCCCCAGACAGGTGATCTTCATTGAACTAGTTCTATGATTTCCAAGACAAATTCTCTGCACCAGTGATGATTTAGGAGGTGTCATATTGAAGGGAGTGAATGCTCATTTGACCAGTTATTTTGTTTTATATTTGCAATTAGTTAAGATTAATTTCCAATCGGTGAGAGAAATAGCCAATTAGAGTGAGAGGATGATTAGGGTATCAGAATGGACAAGGTTGTAATGGGCAATTTAGCCTGGCCATCAGGATAAACCCTACTCTTTTTGAACAATGGCCAGGGATATTTAATGACTACAGAGAGTTGGGACGATGGTTTTATGTCTCTTCCACAAAAGTTATAGAACTGTGCCCCTGTCCACTGGGGCATTGGAATCCATACACAAACCACAGGGTAAGCACCCACTGCTTGTCTCACTAACACCTCTTGCGGCGGCGTCAATAGCTTTCCTAGATGGTGTTCATTCCAAGTACTGCCTAGGCCCAAATATACTTAATTCTAGGTGGGTTACCTGTTCTCAAGTGGAGGTGTATAGCATAGGTGCTGTATGTATAACTTTAATTTATTAACAGCAAATTACCAAAGCATACACAAATACACACACACACACACACACGCACACACACACACACACACACACACACATATATATATATACAAATTACATACAGGATAGGTACAAGGGAAGTCTGACCATGGTGAGGTCTGCAATAAGAGTGACTGACGCATTCAAGGTGGAAGTAGGATTACATCAGGGATCGGCTCTGAGAAATTGTTCATTTCTTATTTGCAATGGTGATGGACAGGTTGACAGACAAAATTAGACAGGAGATTAGACTATGATGTTTGCTGATGACATTGTGATCTGTAGCGAGAGTAGGGAGCAGGTTGAGGAGACCCTGGAGAGGTGGAGATATGCTCTAGAGAGGAGAGGAATGAAGGTCAGTTGGAACAAGACAGAATACATGTGTGTAAATGAGAAGGAGGTCTGTGGAATGGTGAGGATGCAGGGAGTAGAGTTGGCGAAGATGGATGAGTTTAAATACTTGGGATCAACAGTACAGAGTAATGGGGATTGTGAAAGAGTGGTGAAAAAGAGAGTGCAGGCAGGGTGGAATGGGTGGAGAAGAGTGTCAGGAGTATTCTGTGACAGATGGGTATCAGCAAGAGTGAAAGGGAAGGTCTACAAGACTTTAGTGAGACTAGCTATGTTATATGGGTTGGAGATGTTGGCACTGACCAGAAAGTAGGAGATAGAGCTGGAGGTAGCAGAACTAAAGATGCTAAGATTTGCATTGGGTGTGACAAGGATGGATAGAATTACAAACAAGTACATTAGAGGATCAGCTCAAGTTGGACAGTTGGGAGACAAAGTCAGAGAGGTGAGATTGTGCTGGATTGGACATGTGCAGAGGAGAGATGCTGAGTATATTGGGAGAAGGATGCTAAGGATAGAGCTGCCAGGCAAGAGAAAAAGAGGAATACCTAAGAGGAGGTTTATGTCTGTGGTGAGAGAGGACGTGCAGGTGATGAGTGTAACAGAACAAGATACAGAGGACAGAAAGATATGGAAGAAGATGATCCACTGTGGAGACCCCTAATGGGAAGGAGCAGCAGAAAGAAGAAAAAGATAGACAAATTATGATTACAGGAAACAATAAACCTTTGGGGGATCCAAAATTAATTACAGCAGACAAAGTTATAGTCCTGATAAACTAGGCCAGCTGTGTCATCCAAAGACAATTTGAGGAGCAAATATTGGAGAGTCTGAAATGAAATCTAAATACTTTTTTTTGTTGATCATAAGACACCCCATATCTCAGGCATCACTCAATGTGGATGGAATAGTGTTTGGGCAATGTAGCATTTGCACTAAGAGCCACAGAAAAATACAAAAGAAGAGAAGCAGAACAGTAGAGAGTAATTAACATTTGATAATGATTGTCCAGATCATTTAATGTGCAAATGACTAACAAGCAGATTAGCCAAGTTATGAAATGGCCTACAACACTCTTTATAAATTAATATTGCCTGTGATCTCATTTTTTTTTTCTCTTACACATCTTTTCCATTGTCTCAAGATTATATCAGATGAAGTCAAGGGTGCACTTAATGCATATGCACCAGAAAGCAGTTCTTTAAAAAATCCTCATCTTACATCAGTTTGCTACCAGTTGTGGAAGACGAATGTTCTCTTCGTTCCCTTGTACTAATTCATGTCTGAGAAGTAAGCTTTACAAAACCATGTAATAGCATGCTTTGTTTTAGCAAACAGTAAAATGTTTGTGCAAAGGACTCAAGGTCTGAGCATTCCACACATGAGTCTGCCTTATCACGTTTTCCCTTAGCTTACATCTGAACGCCATAACAAAAGGAGCCAAGAAATCAAGTTGCATAAGGGACATTGAAGGGGCTAAAGGTTTGTGTATAATAAATGTGTTGACTGTTACATTTTATAATGATATTAAATTACGCATTCTAGGGGTATAAAACTGGACCCCACCCAACAGACGGGGTTCAGAAGAGCCCTGACGCTGTCATGTATATTTGATTGTCTGCTTTTCTGAAACTCTTCTCACCGTGACTCTGAAAATAAAGCTGCTTTATAACCGCACCTGCTGTCGGGTCTGAGATTTCGTCCACAGTTTTGGCGCCCAAGCGTGGGGCAGGAGACGGCAGACGGCTCCTCGTGCAGGATCGTCCAGATGACCGTGGTGGAGCCGATTCCGGCCGGATCGGGTCCAGCTTCGGTAAATGTAGGATTGGCCTGCCTTGGGCGTTTCCTGCGTGGGGAGTCCCTGACCTCCTCCTAGCCGATACGAGGCACGACTTGATGGGCATTTCCATGCAGGTGGATGGAGTCACGGTGAGTAGATCGGGGGATTCCTGTTAGTTTGACTGGTGTGCTGGAAGTAATATGAATATAGAAGGAAAAGGAATAAAAAGCATATGCAAAATAAAGAATAAGAAAGCATACTGTATGGAAAATACATAGGAGGTTCTAAGGGCTCACGGAAAGTGACTTGGGACCCTACGGGAAACGGCACAGTGTGAATGTTAGCTAGTCACCCCTGTGGAAAGGATTAGAAAAGGCGAGTGGCACGCTCCTATAATAATTTGAGGAACGGGGGTGAAAGGGCATATTTAGAGAATGTGTGTCTAAATAAACGGGAGGTCGAGTTTTTCATCTGCTGTCTGGTCATACTCTTGTTTCAACGGGTTGCTAAGGTGACGGAGACAATACCCTGGCAGATTGACGCATACAAACCGTCTGATGAAGGGATCGGGGTAAAAACCTCCATATCCTGGACTCCACGGGGCGTATTGATGTAGGATTCTGCTGATGCAATAACGGACACGAAGTCACCTGAAGCTGTAATCCGGGAATAGGAGCGGACGGCGGGTGGAACGGGGTTTATCGAGGGCTGAGTCACTTTCTGCTGAGATCCTGCCACTCACTATGGGAAAAACAATCAGTAGCCAGTCAAACAGTCCCCAAGAGTCCTAAAAAACCTAACGTTAGAAGGATTATTTTGGGGATCGCCAGGCTCCTAGTGCGCTGTCGGGATCGAAAGGCGGGTTCCCTAGAAAGCTCATTGAAAAGAAGACAGGATTAAAAAGAATGTAGGAGGTGGAATAAGGACAGTGGAGGTGGATGGCCAGTGGAAGGAACTGGAGATATGAATTAGAAAAATACTGTGCAGAAATACACAGGGTTGTTGTAATGGAGGTCCTTATCGGATGGATATTTATGACAGATGGGAATTGGTTATTAAAGACCCTACATTGGAAGCGGCACAAAAACGGAATGAGCTTTTAGTTGCTGAACTTAAGAATAGAAAGGAAAAGAAGAGCTGCTAATAGCTTTACAGAAAGTGTAGGCTGATACGGGACCCCAGTCTGAAGGAAGGAGGAGAAGGAGTGATAAAAATAAAAAAAAACTTTTATATCCAGTGCTCTCTTCCGCAACACTTTACCCACAACCCCTTCCACTGCCACATTCAATCATTGCCCCAACGGCTCCTGTGGTTACCGATGCCCCAGTTACTGATGATTTCTTTGATGAACAATATCATGTGACCCTCCTCACTTACACATCCTGATGATGAGACTGACGGCCACTTGTTAGGGGCTATGGGAGGCTTTTCTAACTTACACAAAAACCCTCCATTTCACAACGTGCTAGAACCAAAACCCTCAGAGATAAGACCCCTGAAAACCTTTAGCATCCACATTTTCATGCCCTTTAATTGAGGTTCCTAACCCCCAACACGATCCCACACTGCCCCAGGAAACGATAACCCCACTACTGTAATGATACATCGTAACTGAGATATTCAAGAGCTGAAAGACGTAGTGTCCGAATTGCCTGATCGTAAGGTAATCGGTGGGTTGAAGTTTGTGGAACAGGTGCAGCAACTAGACAACATATATAACCCAGTGCGGCCGAGTGGACCCAAGTGCTACGCAGAAAGATGGGCACCACTTGGGCTGCTGTCAATTATGGGCAGCATAATGGAGTACAGTGGCATTGGAATGAGGCATTGCCTCGTGGACAAAATAATGAGGGTCTTTTCCTTGCCAAATGGGAATCTGTGAAAACTGCAATAGCTGCAAAATATAAAAAGGGCACCGACTACCTTTTCAGCTGCCAAACAAAAGAAAATGAGACAGTAGATGAATGGGCACACCGCATTCAGGATTTGATGACAAACCATTCTGGCTTAGACAGCCCAGATGACCGTGCCAAGGCAGGAGTTCCTCCTTTTCTGTCAGGACTCAGAAGTGATATTCAAAATAAAGTACGCACGTCCTGTATTTGGATGGGAAAGTGCCACTTTTGATGAAGTTAAAAAAAGAGACACGGAGCATGCTGAACGACAGACTAAACAAAAAGAGTTCAGACACTCAGACCAAGTTAATCGCGGCACAAATGAATTATTATGCAGGTGGAGCTCAGGCAGGGGGAGAGGACGTGAAAGACGTGGATTTTCCGAGAACAGGGGAAGCCGGGGAGAGGTAGTGGATTTTACTTCCTAATCCGAATTCTTCTCTGCTCAGCCGCCTCTCCCCTCAGATCAAGCACCTACACATCTTGCCTGTTACGATGGGACACTTCTGCAGCAATTGCCCACATCAGCTTCTTCCCCCCACCTTCCTTACCTGAACCTGAGGATATTCCTTTCACAGGGACCCCCAGCCACTCTTTTCAGTTGCCTTTGCTCACTTGCCATGGGGACACAGATCCTTTATTGACTTTGCTGAATGGCACTGAAACTGCTTTTCTATCTGCCTCGAACGATACACTGACTGTTCTTAGTGCTTCTGGACAACCACATTTTTTACTGGTGTCTAAACCTCTTCGAGTTCAGCTTCATTCCAGTGGTTCCACTTTGATGCACCGTTTTTTTAAATCAACTCTGCCCTGTTAATCTGTTCAGGAAGGGATGATGACTACGCTCTCCCTCTCTATTTCTCTAACCAAACGAGGGTTTCACTGTTCTATTCCTAAATTCCTGTGCCAAACCTCCCCACACTAAGCCCTCTTTTGCAGCCTGGACCCTGAACATCTCCTCACACACCATTCTTCTAAAACCCTACACTCTTATATTCTTTTCCCCACTTGCAAGTCCCCACCACCCTCCACTGTACTTCCCTTCTGAAGTGGACACACCTTGGTTAGAATCTTTTCTCTTTTCAGGTACTAGCCCAGAGACCATCCATATCCCTTGCATTTTTTTTCTAATGCACACACAGCTGCTGCTGTCAGTGCACTTCACATATTCCCAAAGCGTTTTTCGGAGGTTTGGTTCCCCATGTTTTTCTTTAGCCAATTATAGCACCGTTCACTGAGTTGAAATTGGGGATTGGGTGGAACAATGTTTCAATAGGACGGACTGGCTACATGTTGCTTCGGGTATCTTTGATACCTCAGATCATTTGATAACTAAAGTTTGTGCTTCAAAATGATTTTTTAGTACATCGTGCCGTCCTTCCCTTTCTGCTTTTCATTGCAAACCGCCTCTCCCACTTGGCTTTCCTCACTTCCCGATGCACTTTGGTCCCAGGGGAAAATGATTATGGAAGGATAGCACACTGTGAGCCACTGGTGATTTACCCAAAATCCTCCTTCCGCCCGCATCGCTCCCAGTATCCTCTGTCTCCAGCAGCAGAGGCTGGCATCTCCGCCGTACATTCCGATCTCGTGAAATGTGGAGCAGTCATTCAAATTAAACACTCTCCAGTCAACTCCCCCGTTTTACCTGTTTAAAAGGCTGACGGTTCATGGCGTTTTTGTTTAAGATCTTCGACACGTAAATTCTGCAGTTTTTCCTAGGGCACCTATTGTTACTAACCCTTCCACTATTCTTTCTACGATACCCTCGTCCGCCTGTTATTTCTCTGTTATTGACTTTGCTAATGCTTATTTTGTATTCCTTTGCACCCGACTCTCAATGCTGGTTTGCCTTTACTTTCCAAAACCCGCCGTTGGACATGGACCGTTATGCCTCAGGGATATATTGTAGCCCTTGTGTATTGGATAAGCTCTTGCTCAAAATTTAAAAGGCTTTTGGCGGAAAAGACAGTGTATTGATACAGTATGTGGAATGTTGTGTAGTACTACGAAGCAGATTGTGCACGGATACTCAGCAATTGTTATTATTTAGCAGAAAATGGCCACAAAGTTTCTAAAACAAAACTGCAGTTAATTCAAACAACTGTGAAATATTCAGGTCATGACATTTCTTGTGAAACGAGAGCTCTCTCTCTCTCTAGCGACCGTATAAACACCATTCAAAATCTTCCTAGACCAAGACATGTTACAAAGCAACAGGTTGTGTCTGTATTAGGCATTATAGGATACTGCCGGCAATGGATTTTAAACTTCAATGAAAGAGCACAGCTTTTGCAACCCCTGATCTCCCCTTTCTGGTCAGGTGGCATGGAAAGATCAAGCTGGGAAGACTCTATGTAACTTAAAAAAAAAAAGTGCCCTACTGTTTGCGCATGTGTTGGGACTGTTGACTATCTCGTCCATTCACTCTGTTTGTGGACGAAAAGGGGATATATGAATGCATTTTTACACAACTCCATGGAGAAAAACAAAGGCTTAGCCTATTTTTGAAAAAATTGGATCCAGTGGCTGTGGGACTTCCAACCTGTCTCAGAGCTGTAGCAGCCACAACAGAGGCCGTGCTAGCCAGTACAGATATAGTGCTCATGAGCCCCCTAGTGGTAAAAGTGCCTCACGCCGTACACTCCATTTTAGTACAGGCTAAAACCTCACATCTCACTACTGCTAGGGAAATACACTACCAAAATATACTCTGTACATTGTCAAACGTTACCATAGAAAGGTGCTCCACCTTAAATCCAGCTACATTGCTTCCAACTGAAAATCAAGGGGACACAACTGTCATGATAAAATAACTAAGGTTATAAAACCTAGACCAGACCTACAGGAAACACCCTTAGGAACAGGAGAGATAATTTTTGTGGATGGATGTTCTTTATGATTGGAAAATGGAACACCTTCAACCAGCTATGCAGTGGTCAAAGGTGACCACCTGCTGGAAGCAAACCGAATTTCTTCAAGTTTAAGCGCGCAGGCAGCTGAGTTGATAGCTCTCACCGAGCTTGTCAGTTGTCAGAGGGAAAAATTGTAACTATCTATACTGATTCTAGATATGCTTTTGGAGTCTGCCATGATCATGGGGCATTATGGAAACTCAGGGATTCAAGACCAGTACTGGCAAGCCCATTCAACATAAAAACTAAAAGAATCCCTCTTAGAGGCCATAACGAAACCATCAAAGCTAGCGATGTTAAATGTCAAGCTCACATAGGAAAACAGGATCCTGTCAGTAAAGGAAACAAATTAGCTGATCATTTTGCTAAACGGGCTGCGTATAATAACACACCAATCTTTTATTCCAACAGAGAAATGACCAGGACACTGATAATCAAATTATTTCTTTACAGAATGCAGCCACGGACACAGAGAAGAGAAAATGGTCCAAAGAAGGGTCCCTCTCTGATGGAGTCTGGACCCATAAGCAAACTAACAAACCTTTCCTCCCAAAAGCTTCTTTCCCAGGTATGGAAAAATCGCCCATGGCCTAGACCATGCTGGAAAAGACGCCATGGTTCAAGATGTTGAAAAATATTGGGAAGCTGTAGGTTTCTCTACATATGCAGAGCAGTTCTGCAGGTGCTGTGCATTATGTCAAAAGTTTAATGTAGGAAAGGGCACCCAGGTAAGTCCCGCCATTACACCTAACCTAATGGGTCCATTCGAACACCTTCAAATGGACTTCATTGAATTAACACCATCAAAGGGGTACCGATACTGTTAAGTAATTGTTGATGTGTTCTCCCGATGGGTGGAAGCTTTCCCTTCCAAACATGCAGATGCCAAACCTGTGGCAAAAGCTTTGATAAAGGAAATCATTCCTAGATGGGGAATACCACAGAAATTACAAACTGATAATGGCACCCACTAAATTCCATTATAAATGAATTAACCACCTGGCTCCAGATAAATGTGCATCATTATTGCAAATACCACCCCCAGAGTGGAGGTATTGTGGAACGATGCAATGGTACCTTGCAATCTAAATTGGCTAAAATCTGTGAGCAAACAAATTTAACTTGGCCTGATGCTCTGCCTCTGGCCTTGATGGGATTAAGGGGAAGAACACATTGGCAGTTAGGGCTGTCGCCATTCGAAATTCTGACCGGATGGACCATGCCAGTTGGCATGGTCATAGGTAATGTTACACTGCATACTGTGGACAATGATCTTCTTTCCAGTCTTACAGGTCTCCGAGCTTCTCTGAAGGAAGTCCACGAGCAGGTGAATCAGGCCTGGAGAACTAGTCCTCCATCAAAGGACTCCCCGATTCCATTAGGAACCTGGATTCTGGCTAGAGATACTCGAAGGAAACATTGGCATCACCCTCGGTGGAGAGGACCGTTCAAGTTCTGCTGTAGACACCACATGCTGTTAAAGTTGAGGGACTGCCTGCTTGGATTCACATCTCACATTGCAAAAGATGGCACCCTTGATTGTGGTCCTACTATGTCTTTCCATCCCCTTGTCGACTGCTCTGGTCACCTTGACTTTTCCTTTCGGAATCACCACATCAGTTCAGGTGGATTTCTGTTCTATTATTGACTATGGGACTGATCGACAAATCCAGTGGAACTGGTCTGACAAATGTGTGTGTGTAACTGTTACAAACTCTGGATTCGGAAGTAACTGTGACATGTGGGACTGGGTTTTGGCTAATACTGGAACTGATGACTGGGGTTTATCAACCCTATAAGGCCCAGAAGTATGGTCTGAAATATCGTTTTCTATTATAAAAGGACATGCCCCTCATGAATGTGCCGAATACCATTGTAACCCTTTGATAATTACTCTGAAGAACCCTTCTTTACATGATTCAGGAACCTATATTTTAGGGGCATGTGTATCTGGAATAGATCCTCTAGGGAGATTTCAAATTAAGGTTGAGAACCCTGTTACTAACACCTCCCATTTCCCCACACACACCTCTCTCTCCTACCCCTAGTCCAAACCCGCCCCCTGTCAAAGTCATGAATATTTCCACCTCTTCTTCCACTTTTGCTATTGAAATTGGGTATGGGGATCAGAACCGTTGGCTGCAATGGGTATGATATTCGGCTAGACAAGTGAATCAATCTGATTGCTATGCATGTGCTATAGTTAGGCCACATTTGGCCACTGTCCCTTTTCCTCTTTCTAACATATCTGATCCTACTGGCCTTCCTTGCCTACTGATATTTGGTGGATGTGCCATAGGTCTAAATTGCTTGACATCCTTCCACCTGACTGGACTGGCACTTCTGCCTTAATACAATTTGTTATGCCTTTCTGACTTTTCCCTTTAACTGCCTTCCATGTGTCGACCATGTTTGGCGACATCATCAACCCCATTCTGTGGACCCTTCCCAGTTTTCCCTACATGGCCCTGGGGTGTATTTTGATTCCATTCGAGTCCCTCGTGGAGTCCCTGATAAGTTCAAGGCAAGGGACCAAGTTGCTGCCGAATTTGAGTCTATTTTTCCTCAGGTTACTATAAACAAAAATGTAGATTGGATTAATTACCTCTATTATAATCAACAAAGATTCTTAAATTTTACTAAAGAAGCTGTTGAAGGTATCCATGAGCAACTTGATAAAACATCCCTCATGACTTGGCAAAATTGATTGGCTTTAGATATGCTCTTGGCTGAGAAAGGAGGCGTTTGTGCTATGTTTGGTGATGCATGCTGTACCTATATCCCTAATAATACAGCTCCTGATGGATCAATCACCCGTGCTTTAGCTGATTTGACATGAACTAGCTCCTAATTCTGACATTTCTAATCCTTGGGACAAATGGTTTATGTCCACTTTTGGGTCCTGGGGCCAATGGCTTAAATCAGTTTTCATCTCTCTTACGGTTGCTTTAATTGTTCTCCTGTTTGTAGCTTGCTGTATTGTTCCGTTGATATGATACACTGTATCCAAGTATTTTACTGCCTCGATGGCAAAGGCTTATTTTTTACACAAAGAAAAAATGCTTCAGATCAGCACATCCACCCCACACTCCTCCGCCCACTCCACTCCATCCTCCTCTCCTACCTTTCCTACTCAACTCTCCCTGATCAAATATTTTTGTTTGCTAAAAAAGGGGGGAATGTGGAAGATGAATGTTCTCTTCGTTCCCTTGTACTAATTCATGTCTGAGAAGTAAGCTTTACAAAACCATGTAATAGCATGCTTTGTTTTAGCAAACAGTAAAATGTTTGTGCAAAGGACTCAAGGTCTGAGCATTCCACACATGAGTCTGCCTTATCACGTTTTCCCTTAGCTTACATCTGAATGCCATAACAAAAGGAGCCAAGAAATCAAGTTGCATAAGGGACATTGAAGGGGCTAAAGGTTTGTGTATAATAAATGTTGTTGACTGTTACATTTTATAATGATATTAAATTACGCATTCTAGGGGTATAAAACTGGACCCCACCCAACAGACGGGGTTCAGAAGAGCCCTGACGCTGTCATGTATATTTGATTGTCTGCTTTTCTGAAACTCTTCTCACCGTGACTCTAAAAATAAAGCTGCTTTATAACCGCACCTGCTGTCGGGTCTGAGATTTCGTCCACACAGTCAATAATCGTTGCTGGAGCAGTCATTTAGAATTTTTGAGACCCAGTTAATGTTGTGGATTATTAGTTGTACATAGACATTTGAATAAAGGCCACAGGAAAAAAGTGGAAAATTTGATCCTGAAGTAGATTATCAGGTTTGAAAATTGAAGGATGAATGAATTAATGCATCAATAGATGCAGGAAAAATGAATGTCAGCAGATTTCACAATCCTACAAAATGAGTTTTCCCCTGTAGGATATATTTACATCTTACATGTCATGATACATTAATGAAAGAAAATAATTTGAAAACAGATTATGATACAAACCATAACCAGTCTTCCAGGTCATGTACTGTACTACAGCAGACAGTCTACAAACAGTAAAGAAACTGATGACTAGTTTAGCAATCATCAGAGATCACATACTGATTGAAACCAAGATTGAAGACTAACACAGAGGATGAATAATATTTAAAATGGCAAGTTTGCCAGGCATTACATACCTAAAGCTACCAAGACATTGTCCCCGATAAAGAACAAGAGGTAGGAAGTGTGAATTTTGATAGGAAGACTGTAGCCCATAGGACTGAGAACTTCTCTGCAAATATTAAAAGTCAAGTAATCAAGTAATTGCAAAGATGCAGAAATGTTTTCTTTTAAGAATTCAGCAGGGAACTATAAAACGAATGGGTAGCTTTTAGTCAGTACCCAAAGCAGTCGAAAATGATGGCAAGCCTGCTATGACAGGCACACTTTTTGAACTTGGCTCTTTACAATGCAGTGAAGTGAGAGATGCACATAGTTAGAGGATAAGTTTGATTTTTTTCAAGTTGAAGTTATTTCTTCACAATCATGGTATATATTAATTTTCCACATAAAATCATATTTAATATTAAAGTGTTCATAAATTTAAAAAGTACTTTGTTATTACAGCTTAAAAATAGGGACCCCTGCATCCATATGTAATAATAATAATAATAATAATATGTGATCAAAAAAGCCTTTTACCAAATACGTCCACTGTTAAAGCCAAAAATGTCATTGAGTATTGATCCACATCTTGACAGTACACATATATTGCAAAATAGTGTATCCATGTCATTTTAAAATAAAAAGCAAAAAGCAAACAAGTTTTGTGGGATTAAGCCATTTAAAAAGTAAACCAGCTGTGAATCTTACATCTTTGCCAATTTCTCTGACTGTTGCTGTCTCTGCTCTGTTGACAGCTAGACAATAATAATGAAAAAAAAAAATCATACATATGATAGCATATATACTTTCCCTAAAGGAAAGATCATTCCTGCTCCTGCTGGATTGATAAAGCATGTGTGAGCTTCAGTGAGAGAGAATATTGAGATCGGGTAACAAGCAATGAAGTGACAAGAACTGAACAGACATTAGAGGCATACAGCCAGTGCTTGAACAGGAGAAATCTGGTAAGGCATATCGCCGTGTACTGCCCCATTTCAAGCCCTACATACATCCATATTCCAAACTGGTCCAGCTGGAGCAAATCTCAGTAAGTATTGGATACAGGGAAGAAACAATACTCAGAAAGGGTGGCAGACCATTGCAGGGCAAACACACATGCATATGCACACAGTATAGGCCCAATTTAACAATGACAATTCACTTAGGTTTAATGAGATGGTTGAAGTTGAGTAAGTTCAGTATTGATGTTTTAACACAGGCAGAATGGGCTATCATTCCTGCCTTACAGTGCCAAGTTCTACGTTGGGTCAGATTGATTGGCATCAGGGTCATGAATTTACTCACTCAAAAAAAAAGCCTTGTGCTCAGCTCTTTTATTACTATATCTTCAGCAAGAGGAACTCATTATGTTTTAAAAAAATATTGACAGTGAGTTTGTGGCTTTTCAATCTGCTTTATTGCTCACTCTGCCTCTTTTTTTTTGTTTTTTTTTCGATTGTGCATGTATAAGGCATGCCACGGCAAAAGTGTCTTGGCTCTCTTAAACGTCTAAGGTTCTTATTTACGCAAAAATACAATGCCGTGTAATCATTTGAGTTCAAATGTATTATGTGTGCAAAGTACAATGAAATTACTATTTGCTGTTTTCACTGCTCTCTTATTCGGTGTGCATCTCTCTTCATGGCCTATATAAAATAACTCCACAGAGTGTAAGGGGCGGCAGTGGTTTGGGTTTGGGATTGTGTTGTCATAACTTCATGGCTGCTGCAAGCTCACACATGTGCAACTCCTTACCTCAAGAAAATAAAACCAAGAATCTTTAATAAAATTATTTTTTCTACTTACCTTCCACTATCACGAGGATACCTAATAAACATTGAAGGTATGTTTTCTTAATTCAAAATCTTTGCCCCTTCAAAGTGGACATATTTGGTAAGTTTTGTGGACATATAGGTCAATTGAGCTCCATTGTAAGCTGCAAGAGCAGACCAAATATTTTAAAAACTTCTAAAAAAATAACAAAAAAAAACTTTATTTTAGAACCCAGTTCTATGTGGCAAATTAACACATACCATAATTGTTAAGAAATAACTTCAATTTGAAAAATACCAAACTTATCCTTTAAATATCACCTCATTGTACATCAAGAGGCCTAGTGTAAAAAAGGAAAAAGGAATGGCTTGGTTTTGAAACATCTTTGATATTATAAGGTGAGCAATGTAGTTTATTGACGAAAGAGCTGACATTTTGTGAGACTACAGGTTGTAATTGACTTTACCCATTTGAGGTCACATCCTAGTAATGCAAGTGAGGATTAATACTGGACATGGGGCCAATTCATCACAGGGCCAATTTGGAATCACCAAGTAATCTAATGTGAACATATTTAGGGATTTGGAAGGAAAACCAAACAAATAAAGGAAGAAGGTACAAATTCCATACAGACAATGTCAAAACATAAAATTTGAACTCAAGATGTTGGATTCATCAGGCAGAAGCACTAACTACTGCTCCACTAAACCACCCCAATGAATGTTTGTTTATTTTAAAAACAGAACCAACAAAACAATAATGGAAATCCTTCAGATCATTTGATTGGATGTCTTGTGACAGTTCAAACCCACATCAATACACTGACCGCCATGGCCAGGAAGTCCTTTATTTTTTGCTGTTACAGACTGGCTGCAGTTAGTCACTGAGCTGACAAGCTTATTTTTAAAGAGCCTGTTTGTTTTGGTAAATGATATAAAACATATTATGTCCATAAATACATTAAAAATGAATGACAAAGAATGAAAAATAAGAGAAAAGAGACCACACAAGATGTCTGAGATGTTCTCTATTGTTCTTCTCATCCTTGCTTTTTGTTTTGCTATTCTGAGCTAGACATTTACATAATTATTGGTAATTTGTTTTGTTTCATTTTAAGATTTTATCCTTAATTCTTTTTTCCCAGCATAGTTAAATCTGTCTTTTGGGCAAAACTGTATGATCTTATAAAACATATTAAATCACCTTGTGATTGTTACTTCTGTAGTAGCTGGACTTCCAAATTTTTTTGGGTGTTCAAGCAGACACCCATTACAAACATACCATACCATAGCATCTACATATCTGCTATTAACCATAACTGTAATTCATTTTCCTATTAGAATGTGTTTTATATTACTAACAGTAATAGCGCACTGCACGATAACATGCAGTGAATACACTTGACTTGAGCATTCATAGTTTTCATACTCTTTCTCTGTATGTTTAGCTCTTCTTTTTTCCACCCTAGTAGCCCGCTTCTTCTCTTCTTTCGTCGGCATCTTTTCATGTTAAAACTGATTAAGTCATTGTTTGTGTTGCAATTACTTAGTACATTTTACTTAATTTTTCACTTAAGCTGGCACTTAAGTCTTCAATCTGCCTCAAGATTGATTTAAGATATGAAGAGGTAGGGGAAGTGATGGCAAAGGTGGTAGGGAATGAGAACGGCAACCAAGCGCATGAGTTGCACGGCCACCCTGCTGGCCATTGCCAAGTGTTGATTCTACAATAAAATAAAATAAAAATGAAAAGAGAAATAGCAGATAGTAGACGTCACGTACTATAGTATATGTGTACCAAATTTCAGGTCAATAGGTCAAAATTTCTATAAAAAGTTCTGGAAGTCTGTTGTATAGAGGGTAAACAGGAAGAGAGACAGCACAGTTTCCTGAGGTGCTCCAGTTTTACACACCACCATTTCTGACATACAGTCCCTCAACCTCACAAACTGCTGTCTTTTGGTCAGTGTAGTCCATGATCCAGGAGATTTGGGGTTAGGGGTGCATCACGATTCAAAGCCTTGAGCTTTTTCCCCATTCGATTAGGCAAAGTGGCTAAAGCTGTATATCCAGGAAGTGTATTAGAAGACACAGCATCTAAATTACATAGGAAGTTTTTACTCTAAGACTGAATGCTTTCCCCATATACTCCAGTGCACCATTTCCTGACTTAAGCACAGGAACCCCAGCAATGTTTAAGGGTTAATTTAGTGGAACAAGCATCGACAATAAACTTAATATAATAGCAAAATCATATATATTTAAAGTATATGCCTCTTACTCTGCATTTAATAAAAAATACCTTGTCGTGTATATATTACAAGTGTACTATTGAAGTAAAACACACAGTAATAACTTATATTTCAAAATATGAGTGTCACAGTTTTTGGTAAGTCAATGTCTGTTTTTAAATGTTTCATATAAAGAAAAATAAATCTGTAACAAGTAAATGATGTTTATAAGTTCAATCTACAAGAGTACATTCTTTACACAACTGGGGGACCAGTGTGTCTTTCTGTCCATCTTCTTAGCCAATGGTTAACCCATCACTTCTTGATAGTCCTTTGTATCTTTAATGTCGGTCATATTCCATTTTTAAACTCAATAATATGTTTTACATCCTGACAACATCTACTTTGCCAAAAAGCAACGATGGATCTGTACAGCTAAGTTTAGGTAAGGGTTACTCTTTACTAAAGTGTGAGTGTTTGCCTAGGGCAGTCCTTGGCTGGGACAGAAGGGCAAATTCTCTATTATCCTATTACTGTAACAGCAGAAAAAATTCTAAATGCATTTTACAGGATGAAAAGATGGCAGAGCTTAGTTGTTGATAATGTGCTACTTAAGTGAAGGCTGCAGTGTGCTTGATATGTGATTTCTATTAACCTATAACATTTAGAATGCCATCCTTTCTCTATCCAATCATGTAGTGTGAGCTTTCTCTAAAGAAATGATCATCTGGTTGTGTTACTTTTCAAATTGAGCTTTTTTTTTCTTTTTAATTTATGATGTGGGGTTGGCCCTGTTAATGTTAGGCAGTTATGATTAAATAAAAACTTGAAATACGCTTAATCCAATTCAGTTTTAAGGAATGAGGAACTTTTCCACCAGCATAGGTTAGAAGGGAAGAAACAACTCTTGACGTGGCACAAACCCATCATAAGAACTTTCACTGTATGTTCAGTAGATTGCAAAATTACTACCTCCAAAACGTGCAGCTTTTCACTCTAATCAAAACAGAAAAAATGTTAAGTTGGGAATATTACAAAAGATAATCAAAAATGCATTTACCTTTCAAACATCATAATCGTATACTGATTCATACTGCACAACTGTTTGGATGACAGGGAGACTAGTGGCACAGTATCTTAATGCAAAACTAACTGGCAGCCCTGGTGAGTGGATTTTCATCGGATCATCATTTAGAGACTTAAAAAAACAATTCTTCATTTCCCTTAATTATAAATGCCTTATACTGTATACTGTAAGTGAGCCTTATTTTTTGTATACTTATTATGCATTATTACTCTTATCTAATTTTAATTTGTTTTTCTTTGCATGTAACTACTTCTTTGACATGTTGTAAAGAGCTTTGAACTACATCTTGTGTATGAAAATGTGTTATAGAAATAAATGTTGTTGTTATTATTGTTGCTGTAGTTACCTTAAAAGAGGTGCACATGCTGACCAATTGGGATTCAACAGGAGAAGCAAATCTTGAGAGCTAGACTGTAGCTTCTTTTAATCAGGTTAGTATTGAGCCAGGTAATAGTATGTGCTGTTTTTTTTTTTCATTTGAGGTTTTCCACATTATTAATTGAATAGGCAATTTAGTGCCACATCCTCTGCCTCCAGAAAAAGGTATTAATTTATTTATTTTTTCTTTATCATATAGCTGAGTTTTGACAGTAACTTGTACTGCTTTCATTTCTTTGTCCTTAAAGTACCTTTTGCTTGCTTCAATTACTTCTGACCTTTGAATCTTTGACTTGATCTTTTTAAATCTCAAAAACGAAAATAATTCAATCTGTATGAAGAGATTTTAGACCAAATGATATTTCCCCAATGCTGCCTTTAATTAGTTGTGTTAATGAGTAAAATAAGTGGATGGATGAGAACTACTTGTCTGTGGAAATAGAATTAACAGAAATGTTATTTATTAGGAGGAATAATGCTAAGGATGTTTAACTTTTTATCACTTTTTAAGTGGGAATCACCTTTAGTTTAACTGAATCAACATACAGTCTTGGCATTATTTTTGACAATAGCATGTTGTTTAAAACACACAATCAAAAACTATCCTAACAATGTTTTTTTTCCCATCTTAAAAATGTTGGGAAATGAAGATGTTTTCTAAATGTGCAAGATACTAAGAAATGACATATTTAGATCTATCTAGATTTATTTCTAGCAGGAGTGACTATTGCAATATGTTATCACTGGCTGTACAAATCATTCTTTATGCAGCTTTCAGTTTATTCAATATGCTGCAAACAGAATTATTTCAAGAGCCAGAAAATACAAATACATAACTCCAGTTCTCAAGTTCTTACACCACCTACCAGTTAAGCTGAGGGATGATTATAAAAATCTTCCTTTTAACTTATAAAGCCTTAAATGGCCAAGCCCCTGCTTACTTATTTGAACTTATCATTACTTACAAATCAGAGCACACATTAAGATCTCAAGATGTCGGCCTTTAGGAAAATATACTTTATATTATACTTATATTTAAGATTCTAAGGACTAATAAAATAAAAGTGGGAGCTTTTAGTTACAGGGCCTCAAAGCTGTGGAAAGATCTTTCTGCTAATGTAAGAGATTTTAAATCCAGGCTGAACACTCACTACTTTATTGTAGCATACATGACTAGATCTAGCATACCCTGACTAGAGCCGCTAATTAGCTGTGCATACTGCATTTCCGTGTGTTACTCGGATGTACAATAACACGAATATAGGTAATACAATACTCACAAACTGTTACTAACCCTCCTCTGATCTGTTATTCTTCTCCACATCTTGATGTGGCACTTGGTACCACTGCTCTACTGCCAAGCTGTTCTCCTTTGTATGGAAAGCCTTCTCATATAAAAATACATTCGGAATCATTGGATAGAAAGATTCTCTCATCAGACTGGGCTGTCCTGCACAGACTCTACTAAAGAATGCCCAGGAGTGGGTAGGCGACTATTTGGCTGAGGTCTCCAGGACTGTGACTGTGTAAATTTTCATTTCCACCATTGTCAACTGGCCATAGTTTAACAATTAATTTATAGACAGATATTTTTGGTTTACATTTATGTTAACCAGGTCCTACTTTGTTTTCTGTGTGCTTTGACAAACCTATGCTACTTGCATTTTTCCTGAGAATTTGTCACATTGCTCTGCACCTGCACTCAGTGAAGCGTGCTTTATAAAAACAAACTGTATTGTATTGTATATTTAAGGGAAAATTACTTAATTAAATATCACATTATAAGGGTGGATCAAATCCCAATCTGTTCATTGTCTGTGTGGAGTGAACTTGTCCTCCTTATTTGAGGTCCTCTGGAAGCTCTGGTTTACTCACACATTAAATAAGTACATACGTGTTAGGTTGACTGGCAACTCCAAAGAAGCCCTGTGTGAGTATGTGAGCACTTTTTCCTGCCTGTTGCCTGATACTGCTAGGAAATGCTTCAGCTCATGTCAACACTGCAAACAGATTAAGCAGATTCAGTAAGTGGTTGGATACATGGATACGATGATGACAATCACAAACAGCCTAATGCATTCCAGTATACTGAAAATATATCTACAACATCTAAATAATCTACATCCATGCTGGATTAATGGAATGGGGTTGCACAATGCAATAACACTGTTGATTTCATATTTTTCTGTTTATAAGAATGCATAATAGGAAGGGACAACAAACCAGCTAGTTATGTCTCCAGCAGACATTACTTACAAACCCATTATCCACTGGGCAACAGAGAACAACAGTGTCACCAATAGCATCCTGGGACACAATCTTCATTTCCCAAAGAGGTCAATTGTGTTACCCCACAAATACACAAAGCTCAGATGAGATCAGTTCTTTGCAAAATGTCTAATCACATTTAATGGAAAAACCATATGTTATACAATTTGACCTGTTCCATTACTAATCCTCATTTTATTAAAAAACACACCATATGTCAATGAGCTGGACAAACTCCTGACATCACTGTTTGTAAGCATTAGCGCACTAGAAATCCTATCTTTACTATATTCCCAGTGGAGGGTCAGCACTTTTTAAAATTGTGACTACAGTACAAGTGAAAGAAAAAGTTCATTTGAGAGTATGAGAATCCAAACTGCTGCCAAAAAAGTGTCTCATTGAGATCTGACTCATCAGAAGATTTAAGATTTAGGTGATCATCAAAAGTAATTTTTAAGAGGTGTTTGAATGCACTTATCCATCTATTTCTTTAAATAATATCAGTGTTTTAAATGTCATTGTGTATATAGGGGAAAACACAATACTTATGGAACAGAGCAATTTATAAGCAAGGCAGAAATGAACTCCAGAAGAATTTGATGTCTGTGCTTTATAAGTGAGTAGCGGTGAAGTGCACAATACAGTATGTATTTACTTGTGAGTGCAACAACAACAATGACATTTATTTCTGTAGTGCATTTTCATATAGTACAGGATGTAGCTAAAAGTGCTTTGCAAGATGACACAGAAATGGTTATAAACAAAGGAAAAAACATTAAAATTAGATAAAAATATGCAAAAAGAAATCACACTCAGGAGTACTAAGCCCTGTTCATGTTTTATATATTATAACAGATAGGTGCATTTTGCAAAACTAGGGGAAATGAGAAAGAGAGAGAGAGAGAGATGCATTTTGGGAGGATGCTGGACAACAATTATAGCCTATTTATGAAGTTTATTTGGCAGCATGCGGTGCATGAGTTGGAGGAATCAGGTCATGTTGTCATTTTAATTGGGGCAGTGTAGAAGCTGCTGATAGAGCACAGAACTGCTTTAGTGTAATATATTGCAACATGTAACCAATATGGTCTTTAGACATTATATTCCCACTTATGTCCCCAAAAGTGGCTAGGAATTGTGGGAGGGATTTTAAAGCTACTGCTTGAGATAGGATAGGCCAGGATTGGAGCAAGAGAAACAGAAGCGAGTTGGGAAACGAGAATCTAGTTAGGGTACCTTAATGTACATCTCATACACAATGGTTGTTGCCTGTAACACAAGGCTTGTAGAAATAATAAGGCAGTTTTCTTGCTTCTTAATTTGTACTTTTATGTTGTCCTTGTGTTTATCCCTTCTTGGTGTTTTATACATAACTAGCAGACCACGTGCGCTTCACTGCAGTCACTGTAGTTGGAATAATTATGTATCTACATGCGACTTATAGAGCTCCTTTATATACAACATTTTTGGTTTGCCCTCCTGGAGCCAAAATATATAAATTTTCTCTATGACTAATTCATGAACATGCTACATAAAAAATAGAAACGGGAAAAAAGGCAACACCACCGGAAACAACACTAAATGAGATAAAATAAAAGTCTACCAAACACTAAATCAGATAAAGTAAAAAAGGGCAACAGTGCCAGGAACAACAGTAAAAAACAACAGTAAATGAGATAAAGTAAAAGTCTACTAAACACTAAAGTACAAAAATGAAGTAGAAAGTAACAGTAAACCGCAACACTGCCGGGAAGACAGGCACACCACGTCTACTAAACACTAAGAAACACTAAGTAGAAACACTAAAGGAAAAAATACTGTTCAGTAAGTACTGCGTCTAGTAAACAGTAAATCAGTAAAGGAGAGAGGACTAATCACTAAGGAAAAAGAACGGTAAGACCACGTCAGCTGTGGAGCTCAGCTCGGAGCGAAATGAAGTGAATGAAATGACGTGAATGGGAGGGGAGATGATGACATGACTCCCCCACCCGCCTTAACTCTCGATCCCTCCACAAACACAGTCTCTCGGATCCCAACTCTCCTTTATATGTATAGATAAAAAATTCTTTTGATATAGTTGACTTTTGTTATGATTTATTCAAATGGAAATGTTAAAACTATAAACCCCAGCCAAACACAAACTTTCAATGAAACTATACCGTCATTGAGGAAATAAAGAATACTATGCTAATACAGAGTAGGGCGTCCTTTTGCTCTCAGATCAGCCTCAATTCATCATGGCATAGAGTCTGCAAGATGCTGAAAGCATTACTTTGGGATTATGATGCATATTGACATGATTGCTTCACACAATTTAATTTCTGTAGATTTGTCAGCTGCACATTCATGCTGTGACTCTCCTGTTCCATCACATCACAAAGATGTTCTACTGGATACAAATCATGTGACTAGAAAGGACACTGAAGAACACCAAACTCATTGTCATGTTCATGAAGCCAGTCTGAGACAACAAATGCTTTGTGACATATATATATATACACACACACACACACACACACACATATAAACATATACATATGTTTATATGTATATGTATATATGTTTATATCTACATATACACATACACATATCTATATATATATATATATATATATTGTAAGAAGAGGAGACCAGAGACGTAGAAAGGTTTGGGGCAGCCACCCGTTTAATGCGGTTTCCCGGCTGCAAAAGTCTTTGAGGCATATTTAAACAGTTGTTACACAACAGAGTCCACAACAGAACTGCCTGCCTAAGCAAAGGCAGTGAGCTTTATAGCACAGAGGGCGGAAATGATGTCGTCCTCTGGGCCGGAACTGGAAGTGACATCATCCTTGGGGCCGGAACCGAAGTGACCTCATTCTTGGGGCCGGAACCGAAGTGATGTGTCCTTCCTGGAAATGGCTGCTCCTGGTGGGATTTCCCGGTAAGACCTGCAGAGAACTCAGAAAGAGCGTCAGTGCACCCCGCCCCCCCCGGGCAGATGTATAAACAGTATTTTCTAAGCCCTTCAGCTGCTTCCCATGCACACATGTGTGACAATATATACACACATACATATACACCAACATATATATACATATATATACACATATCAACATATATATACACATACATATACATACATACAGACACACACAAATACATACATATATACATACATACAGATAAATATATATATATACACACATACATATATATATATATATATATATATATATATATATATATATACTAGCAAAATACCCGCGATTTCGCAGCGGAGAAGTAGTGTGTTAAAGAAGTAATGAAAAATAAAAGGAAACATTTTGAAAATAACGTAACATGATTGTCAATGTAATTGTTTTGTCATTATCATGAGTGTTGCTGGCATATATATATATACACACACATATAAACATATATATATACATATCCATACATATATACATATACACATATATATATATTGTGGCCCCCGGCCGGACGCCCAGGAGGACGTGAGGAGGGCTTGTGCCTCCTCCAGACCGAGGCGTCCGTCCTGGTTCTGTTGGGGCCACGGGTTGAGGCATGGAAGCCCTTCCTGTAGGGGCCCGTGGTCACCGCCAGGCGGCGCCCGATGCCGGTTTATCCCGGCGGTTGCCGGTCGGGCTGGAGCCCGGCCGGGGCGCTTGAGGACCGGAGGAGGCGCAGTGCCTCCTCCAGACAGAGTGGGGGCGTCCGTCCTGGTTAGGCAGGGGGCCTCGGGTACAGGGCTTTGAAGCCCAGCCCTGTAGGGACCCTTGCCCACCGCCAGGCGGCGCCCCGTGCCTAATTATCGGGAGCCCGGCACTTCCGCCACACCAGGAAGTGCGGGGAAGACTTTGTGTGGCACCCGGAGAGCTGCCAGGAAGACAGCCGACACTTCCGCCGCGCTGGGGTGGCTAAGGACGGAACACCTGGGGCTCATCCGGGAGCCTTATTTAAGGGGCCGCCTCCCTCCAGTCATTGGTGGAAGTCGGGAGGAAGCGGACTGAGCTGGAGAGCGAGGACAGGAGGCGGCCAGGAAGCAAGGCACAGAACTGTGGGCCCTGGACTTGGGGGAAATCGGTGCAGAGGCACTGGGGTTTGTGTGAGTGCACGTGACTTTTGTAAATAGCAAACTTGTAAATAAACAGTGTGTTGGGCAAAAATATGTTGTCCGTCTGTCTGTGCCGGGGCCAGCGTTCACAGTGGCGTAGTCGGCAGGATGCTCCGCCTGGTTCAAGGCGGGGACCTGTGTTATTAAATCAAAAATATTCTGTGAACGGCCCGCGCAGCAGCGAACCACACACTGGCGCGGGAGCGCCCAGGCACAACCAGCG